>NC_057813.1:50484800-50509651 GCF_018294505.1 Triticum aestivum
AGAGAGGCAGCATCGATCGGCTTCAGTTAGTAGCAGTAGCGAAGGAATCCTTCGATCGGGTTCAGTTAACAGCCATCGATCGATTGCTCGGGTTCAGTAACGCGTAGCCTGCAGTGCAATTGCTCGGGTTCAGTTAGAGCCCAATGCCTCGCTCGGGTTCCATTAGAGCCAACGCCTCGCACACACGCGCATACGTGTACGAGAGAAACGCGCATCGCTCGGCCCCCGACCACCCAGCGTAACCGGGAACTCCCCGAAATTATCCTCGCCCTCGCTTCTACCACGGTTTTTTCCGTCATGGACGGCCCAAAGAATGTAATGCGGCTGCATCTCTGGCCTGCCCAGGACGAAAAGCCCATTTTCTATCATGATTTTTTGTCATAGAAGTTGGAGCCCACCACATCTATGATGATACCTGGTTTTGTCACAATTATCGTCATAGAAGTGTCATATGTATGACAGAAAAAAATTTCGTTCGGCCCAAAATGTCACGGATGTGTCTTTTTTTTGTAGTGTAGGTAACAATAAGCAGGTACAAAAGCAGGCTATGCATCCGAATAGGAGCAATCAATAACAGTAGCAAAATCTAATGCAAGCATGAGATAATAGAATGGGCGATATCGGGATGATCAAAGGGGGAGCTTCCCTAGAAGCTCCAATGAAAGGGAAGAAGAGTCGTCGTCGACATAGTCGATCACGGGGAAGCATCAGTCTCGGGGTCTACCGGAGAGAAGAGGGGGAAGTAAGAGTAATTACATAGCAAACAAGTGCATGACATGACAATAAGCAGCACTAGGCGTGTTCTAACATGATACTACACAATACCGACGAAGGGGGAAAACATCCGGGAAAGCTTTCCTTAAATTTGGCATTTTCGAAAGATGAAACGGAGGGGGATGGTTGCACGTTCGCTATGCTAGGGACATGTGGCAGACGAACAGACTACGTATCCAGATTCGTCTCGTCGTTCTGAGCAACTTTCATGTATAAAATTTTTTCCTCGTCTATGAATTTTTAAAAAATTTAATGATTTTCTAATTTTCTAGAATTATTTTAATTCGAAAATAAATTAATACGTAATTGCTAAGTGTACACAGACAAGTGTACACGGTAGTGGCTTTAGTGGCTCACAGATGGGGTCCAGTTGACTGTCTAGTCAATAGTCAACTAAGACCGTTGACTAGTCAAAGGGCCCAGGGGACCCGGATGTCATTGACTGGGTTATCCCAGTCAGCAGTTTGACCGGTTAATGGGACCAGTAGGACCCAGGTGTCATTCACACATATTTTAGCATTTTCTTTTAAGTGGATATTTAGAGGAGGGAGTCCACCTGCCATGGGGTAGTAGCTAATCTAACTAGTAATTAACCCTAAACTAATTGAACAAGGGTCGGCCTCACACATAGAACACACACATACGCTAATTACAAAGGGCCGGCCATGCATAGCAGGGACATAGCCAGCCATCGGGTTGTGTTTGGCATGGCCTCACGTGAGCTCAACGTGGTTGAGCAGCAGCAGCAGCAGCAGCACAGCAGAGCATCATCGACTAGCGGGCAGCAAGCAGCATCAGCAGTTACGGGCAGCAGCGGCAGCGCTACAGCAGAAGCAGTAACCGGCAGCAGCATAAATGGCAGCGGCAGCAGCGCGGCCGGGCGCTGCTAGGCCGCGGCGGGCACATGCGCGGGCGAGGCGCAGGACAGAAGACGCACAACAGTAGGAGCAGCAGCGGCCAGTAGAGCAGCATCAGCGGCCGCGGGCGGGCGCGGGGCGCGGCTTGCAGAAGGAGCACACAGGCGAGCACGAGCGCAGAGCCAAGCAGGGGCGCGTACGCGTATGCTGAGCTTCGGCCATGGCAGCCGCCGGTTCGTATAGGAGATTACGACGATGGATCGAGACCGGGATGAGGGGGATTCGGAGGAGGAGCTCACGCAAATCTGTAGGGGAGGGCAGCGGGCTCGTGGTGGGCTCATAGGCAGCAAATCGAGCGGAGAGGCGGCGACGACCGTGGCGGAGAAGACAGTTGGTGGCGACGGTTCGAGGGCGTCCCGGCTCGATGTGGTCCTCGGGACGGACGAAGCCAGCCGCCGCGGACCTCCTGGACGTCGATGTGAAACTTGGGGAGGCACCGGTGCGCGGCAACGACGACGACGCGGAGACGGCAGCGGCGTCAGGCGCGAGTGGCAGAGGGAGAGGCGGCCCAACGGAAAAGGGATTAGGGTTTAGTGGTGCGAGGAAGGCGACGGGGTAGGTCTTATAGGCGCCCAGGTCGCCGGGGTAGTCGCTGGATGGTCGCCACGGCGATGGCCGGTGCCGTGGTCCACGCCTCCTCTGTGAACAGAGGAAGGGGTACAAAGGCGTGTTAGGCCGGCCTAGTGGCCAGTTGTGCCAAGGCCCAGGGAGGGGTGAGGCCTTTTCTTTTTTGTTGTCTTTTTTTACTTTTATTGTTTTAATTATTTGCTTCCAACTTTGCACTTTATTTGAGCTACTAAATGAGTTTTGTTTAATACAAAACTCGGTACAAAATTAGAGCGCAACATTCTGGGTTGCTACAAAAAGTTCCAAAGCAATTTGGAGTGTCCAACTATTTTAGAAATTGAAAAGGCCAATTTTAAATTATGCTGGACCACTAAATAAATTTCCAGGGGCACTTTGGGAATCCAAAAGAGATTGGTACCAGCATAAAAAATATCGAGGGATTACTTGCCACACTTTGAACATTTTATTTTGCACGTTTGAGAAATTTGAATTTTGGACTTTTATTTTAAATTTGAATTTGAATTATGATTTAGATCAACCAACGATTAGCAACAGTAAGAGTGGTGACATGGCATCATTAGTGGATATTACTGTAGCTTAATTATTCGCGTGTCACAATTCTCCTCTACTACAAGAAATCTCGTCCCGAGATTTAAGGGGGGAGTAAGGGGGGAAGACTCGAGAAGGACGGAGCTCAACACAAGATAGGTACGTGGGGGCTATCTCAGTGAACGTGGCATAGAGGCATCTCTCGAGTTGAAATTTAAGAAAGACGTCGAGTGCAAGGTAAGGAGTTGCAATATGGGTAAGCAATCATTGTTGCCTGAAGTAGAGAGTGAATGGGGTTCAGAGCAATGGGAATATTGCGTCTGATACCAGAATAGATCACTAGGAATGTGGCTCGTGAATTACATACGAAGCCAAGCGTAAGGAATAACTTAGAAAGAAGGGATGTATAGGAGAGTCAGGTTTCGATCCAATGGAACTATGGGTTATGGGCCGACCATGTGGATCAAAAAGTAGGAAGGGTGATGTCATCTTGCACGATCTTGATAGCAAGGCATGTTTGACAATAACCTGTCAGTTATGTCGGCAACAACATCGGTACCAAGGGCGAGGGACGAAGAGAACCATTTTCCTGCTTGTTGAAACAAGGCGGACCAATAGGCAAAGTTCTCGTCCATCGGCGGCTACCAGAATGTTACCAACAATAGTAACAAGGTCTTACTGACAGGGTTGTACATTGAGGCATTTACATCAGCAAGGAATTATCACTGCGCAGATATGTTAGGTTACAAGAAAGGTTAAACAAAACAATGTAGACCTGAATCAATTACCGGTGTTCTCGAGTGTCTAACAACTCAGAACCCGTGGAAAATTTGAATCGGCGAGAATAATAGTTGATGAAAAACTCATAAGAAGTTATGTAGTTTCGTGATATTCTCGAGATACCAGAGGGTAACACTCGAAGGTAGATCAAAGTAGAGGCTTGATAGGTGAAATGATCTGAAGAAGACAAGTACTTTAACTCGTTCGAGAAATGCAATCGAAGGATAACAGTCATGGTCGGAAACACGGTTGCCAAGGACCAAGCATAGATACAATATGAACTCATCACAAGGGGATTATTATTACAAGAAGCTTCCATGGTAAGTTCCACACCTGGTCCATGGGCATGAACACAAAGGTTCAATGTCGACTCCCACTTCATCAATGCATAACCTTCCATTTACTTCTCGTCTTCAACGAAGTTGTAGGGTCAAACTTCACGAGTAAATAACTCAAGCTCGGAGTAGAGCATGTTTGAGGAAGCAGAAGATACAATTTACCAAAGGCATTATGTATTTGAGGAAAAGCTCACAAGGTTACTGTATATGAAGGACGATGTCGCATAGAACCCCTCAAAGGATCTCGTGGTTCACAGGGGATCTGATGTGAGCATCAGTACTCAACTAGAAGTAGAAAGAATGCAAGGATATCAGATTATAGAAGCAACTGACTAATTGAGAGTTCAAATGCAAAGGAATTACGATTTCCAAATTCAAGGGATCAGAAGCAAACGCTCTGATCAAGGATGGATAAGTTGAATAGACCTAGGGCACAATCGATGGCAATCTGATTGGCCGAGAACCAGCTCATGTTTGGGAAGACATCTGAGCCGGAATGATAATCTATAAGGATCAATTGATGATTGCGACACAGACATATCAAATTGAAAGACTCAAGATGATAATGAGAAAGGACGTCAATGGATACTGCTAGGCATATGGAATTAACCAAAGTGTAGGTAGGTAAGACCTTCTAGAGCAATAGCCGACAGAGGTCATTGAAAGCTCGGATTGTATTACAAAGTATCTTATGAAGCATACGAATAACTGGATGAATGGACACTCAATAAGAGCGAGTAATTATCCGTAGGGGTATTCATGCGGCAAGGAACTGCAGGGCAGTAAGCATAAAGAATTCTCGGAACATCAAAGAGTATTTTAGGACATCTTGTAATAACAAGAGCAACTAGAGATGAAGGTATGAATGACAACATAGGTAGTTACGCATAAGGATTTATTGGTGGTAGGATCGCAACGGCGAAGGGTACAAGGGTCTCGGTAAAACATCGGAGAGTATCATAAGAATCTTATAGTGCACCAAGCAATCATATGGAGTGAGGGGCTCTTCGGGAGAATGTATTTATGAGAACCTAGAGTTAGAGTTAGCAAAATCATTTAACCCGAATAGAACAGAGATCAGAGTCCCAGAGTATAGACGAGGAATAAAAGATCCTAATACCACCCAATGGCGACATGGGCCGTAAGCCACACAACCATGTTAGTAAAACAGTTTTTTCAAAGACTAGACTCAACTTCGGCCAAGGAGTTGGAAAGGGGGTTCCTACAGGAAGTCGGCTCTGATACCAACTTGTGACGCCCCCGATTCAATCGTACACTAATCATACACGCAAACATGTACGATCAAGATCAGGGACTCACGGGAAGATATCACAACACAACACTAAACAGAAATAAAAGAATACAAGCTTTATATTACAAGCCAGGGGCCTCGAAGGCTCGAATACATAGCCCAATACAGAGGAGTCAGCGGAAGCAACAACATCTGAGTACAGAGATAAGTTAAACAAGGATGCCTTAAGAAGGCTAGCACAAAAGCAACAACGATCGAAGAGGCAAGGCCTCCTGCCTGGGACCTCCTAACTACTCCTGGTCGTCGGCGGTCTCCAGGTAGTAGTATCCATCGGCGATGGCATCTGGCTCCAGGGATCCGCCATCTGGTTGCATCAACCGTAAAGAAGAAAGAAGGGGGAAAAGGGGGTAGCAAAGCAACTGTGAGTACTCATGCAAAGTACTCGCAAGCATCAGATCTATACTAAGTATGCATTGGTATCAAATGGAAGGTTTGTATCTGTGGACTGAACTGCAGAATGCCAGAATAGAGGGGGAAGACCTAGCCTATCAAAGACTAGCATCTTCAAGCAACTCCAGGCATCTTGCAGCACGTAGAAGAGTAAAGAATAGCAGTTTATAATTAACAAACATGTTGTAGAAACAACGCCCATAGATTCTTCCTCGACCCCGTGCAAGAAAGCAATCCTGGAGCCACATATCTCAAGTATCAATTGTAGTTGTATAAGATCAGGATATAAGTCTGAATGTTCGTTACCGTGGACACGGCTATTAATAGATAATCTTTCCTGCAGGGGTGCACCATGTTTTCCAACACGCTTGATTACTCTGGCCGGACACACTTTTCTGGGACAATGCCCGGCCTCGGAAAATCAACACATCGTAGCCCTACCTAGGCTCAGCAGAGAGGTCCCCGCCGGTCTACATCCTAAGCACTCCGGGGTCTTGGGCCCATCGCCCGCAGCACTCCGGGTCGTTGTGCAACGAGCCGGGACGAGCACCACCTCATTCTGGATGGCACTGGCTCGACAGGCCCACGATGCTGAACTGGACGTCTGACAAAGCTTCGGCTGATACTACGACGTCGAGGCCCATAACTATTCTCGCGTGGTGGTTAGTGCGTAAAGGCCAAAGGCCAACTCAGAACAAATACCCAAACCATAGTGTATTATTAGCTTGCAGAGACGAGCAGAGACTCATGATCAAAGTGACCCCGTTGCCCCGTCTCGTGGACTTATGGGAAGGGCCAAGAATGCCCCGCCGTGCCACGTCATTATCTTGCGGGTGCTCTCCGGGCCCGCCCGACTTTCACCAAGGTCTCAAGTAAAGTCAATGTAACCGTGTGTCCAAACATCAAGGGGAAAACACAAGGAATCACCCTCGGAGGATTCCACTCGATGTAATCATCAAGGTGAACGTAAGAGGAACCACCCTCGAGGTTCACACTTGAGGTGTTGCACAACAGAGCCGTATCAGGAATGGTGAAGGAGGAACCACCCTCGTTGACCACGACCGAATAGCTACACTATAGAGATCTCATCAGGAGTGATGTATGAGGTTCCACCCTCGACACTCGATGGTAACTCTGCAGAGTCGAGCAACAAAAAGGGACGTGATGTGATGTGAGGTGTCGGGCTCTGGTCGTGGATCACGTTGATCGAGGCGTCGATGATGAAGCAGAGGCAACAAGGACAAGTGGGGGTCACTAATGGATCACTAGCCAACCTATACTAAGCAGTTTAGGATAAGCAGGTAGGTAACAATAAGCAGGTACAAAAGCAGGCTATGCATCAGCATAGGAGCAATCAATTACAGTAGCAAAATCTAATGCAAGCATTAGAGAGAATAGAATGGGCGATATTGGGATGATCAAAGGGGGGCTTGCCTGGAAGCTCCGATGAAAGGGAAGAAGAGTCGTCGTCGACGTAGTCGATCACAGGGGCAGCATCAGTCTTGGGGTCTACCGGAGAGAAGAGGGGGAAGAAACAGTAAATACAGAGCAAACAAGTGCATGCCATGACAATAAGCAGCACTAGGCGTGTTCTAACGCGATACTACACAATACCGACGAAGGGGGAAAACATCCGGGAAAGCTTTTCCGAAATTTGGCATTTTCGAAACAGATGAAACAGAGGGGGACGGTTGCACGTTCGCTATGCTAGTGATGTGTGGCAGACGAGCGGACTACGTATCCCGATTCGTCTCGTCGTTCTGAGCAACTTTCATGTATAAAACTTTTCCCTCCGAGTTACAGATTATTTTCTATGAATTATTAAAAAATTTAAATGATTTTCTAATTTTTTGGAATTATTTTAATTCGAAAATTAATTAATACGTAATTGCTAAGTGTACACAGAGAAGTGTACACGGCAGTGGCCTTAGTGGCTGGCAGGTGGGGTCGAGTTGACTGTCTAGTGAGCAGTCAACTAAGACCGTTGACTAGTCAAAGGGCCCAGGGGACCCGGATGTCATTGACTGGGTTATCACAGTCAGCAGTTTGACTGGTTAATGGGACCAGTGGGACCGAGGTGTCATTTACACATATTTTAGCATTTTCTTTTTAAGTGGATATTTAGAGGAGGGGGTCCACCTGCCATTGGGTAGTGGCTAATCTAACCAGTAATTAACCCTAAACTAATTGAACAGGGGCCGGCCTCACACACACAGAACACACACATACGCTAATTACAAAGGGCCGGCCATACATAGCAGGGTCATAGCCAGCCATCGGGTTGTGTTTGCCATGGCCTCGCGTGAGCTCAACGTGGTTGAGCAGCAGCAGCGCAGCAGAGCATCAGCGACTAGCGGGCAGCAAGCAGCATCAGCAGTTACGGGCAGCAGCGGCAGCGCTACAGCAGAAGCAGTAATCGGCATCAGCATAAATAGCAGCAGCAGCAGCGCGGCCGGGCGCTGCTAGGCCGCGGCAGGCACATGCGCGGGCGAGGCGCAGGGCAGCAGACGCACAACAGTAGGAACAGCAGCGGCCAGTAGAGCAGCATCAGCGGCCGCGGGCGGGCGCGGGGCGCGGCCTGCAGAAGGAGCACACAGGCGAGCACGAGCGCAGAGCCAAGCAGGGGCGCGTACGCGTATGCTGAGCTTCGGCCATGGCGGCCGCCGGTTCGTACAGGAGACTACGGCGATGGATCCAGACCAGGATGAGGGGGATTCGGAGGAGGAGCTCAAGGCGAATCTGTAGGGAAGGGCAGCGGGCTCGTGGGAGGCTCGTAGGCGGCGAATCGAGCGGAGAGGCGGCGACGACCGTGGCGGAGAAGACAGTTGGTGGCGACGGTTCGAGGGCGTCCCGGCTTGATCTGGTCCTCGGGACGGACGAAGCCACCCTCTGCGGACCTCCTGGACGTTGACGTGAAACTTGGGGAGGCACCGGTGCGCGGCGACGACTACGACGCGGTGACGGCAGCGGCGTCGGGCGCGAGTGGCAGAGGGAGAGGCGGCGCGACGGAAAAGGGATTAGGGTTTAGTGGCGCGAGGGAGGCGACGGGGTAGGTCTTATAGGCACCCAGGTCGCCGGGGTAGTCGCCGAATGGTCGCCACGGCGATGGCCGGTGCCGTGGCTGCCATCGATGTTGTCCACGCCTCCTCTGTGAACAGAGGAAGGGGGAACAAGGGCGTGTTGGGCCGGCCTAGTGGCTAGTTGGGCCAAGGCCGAGGGAGGGGTGAGGCCTTTTCGTTTTTGTTGTCTTTTTTTACTTTTATTGTTTTAATTATTTGCTTCCAACTTTGCACTTTATTTGAGCTACTAAATGATTTTTGTTTAATACAAAACTCGGTACAAAATTCGAGCGCAACATTCTGGGTTGCTACAAAAAGTTCCAAAGCATTTGGGAGTGTCCAACTATTTTAGAAATTGAGAAGGCCAATTTTAAGTGCTGCTGGACCACTACATAAATTTTCAGGGGAACTTTGGGAATCGAAAAGAGGTTGGTTCAAACATGATAAATATCTAGGGATTATTTGCCACACTTTGAACATTTTATTTTGCATGTTTGAGAAATTTGAATTTTGGACTTTTATTTTAAACTTGAATTTGAATTATGATTTGGATCAACCAACGATCAGCAACAGTAAGAGTAGTGATGTGGCACCATTAGTGGATATTACTGTAGCTCAATTATTCGGGTGTCACATACTACTAATACTACCCGTTCCGCAACGGAGATTCTCCGCGGTCTCGAGCTTGAGAAGATGGTGTACTGATGACAATGGGTTCAAGGTTAGTTGATCCGAGTCGATGCGGCTCTCACGAGTGGGATTCGTGACTGGCAAACTCGATGCCTCCATTTTTTATGCTGAAAGAGTAGTGGTTTGGGGATTTTCAATTGTGCACAAGTTGCTTTGAGAAGTTGCAAGCTCATGTGCAGTCTGCTGCGTACATAGGGGCAATGTGTTGCAATGATTTTGGGTTCTGCCGTAACGCAACAATTTTCTTTTTGCATTGTTTTTTTTTGAATTTTTTTTTGCATTGTTGGAACATTGACTTCTGTGTTGCATATGTTCTCATGACTTTCTCGGTGATTTGTTGCGACCAATGTAGATTTCTTACTTACTGTGTTGATATTTGGTGCCATATCTGCGCCTAGAGGCGGGTCCCACTAGTCAGATCAAGCGTCAGCACGCGGTTAGAATGTGGTCCGTGTTCCCTAGAAAATGGTTATGGTGGACCTACGGTTTTCTGTGAAAAAATGGAAACCACTGATTTTTCATCAAAGTCGACCCCAATTGTTGCGATTCTTTACTAAATTGCCGGAAGAAATAGATACATAGATACTATATATCACAACTCAGATGAACAATCCCATTGAATTTATTTTGAATTACATAGATACTATAGTAGTTTGTGGACAGCCCTCACTCACATTAGTAGAGGTACGTACAGAGCGCACTGCTAATGTGTCACGCTTGATGATTTCCTTGGCTGCTCGGCTAGCGATGACAATGACAAGACAAGCAGAACATAATGATGGCAAGGTAGCCCTGCAAACCAACACTGAACACGCCGACATACAAGCCGACTGCATAGGCCACCAGGAGAGCGAGAAAATTCACCACGGTAGTGATTTTCATCACCCTCAGCGACCACTTTTCATTCTCCTTGTTTATCTTTTCAGCCTCCTTGTTTTCATGCTTCTTGTTTATAACCCACCAGTGCCTTAGCAGCATGATGATGACAAGGATGGAAGCCACGAAGGAAATGGAGTTGCTGTAGAAGAAGGTTAGGTACTGGGGCGTCCTGTTGTCGTTCATCACCGGGTTGCCCGCCTCGTACCTGTTGCCGCTGCTCTGCCACGCTCCGCCGGGCGGCTTCAGGCCGGCCTGGTAGGTCACGCTCGCCACCAAGATGCCTAGCAGCATCAGGTACTTGCGCTTCGCGTGCATCGTCTTTTCTTCCTTTTCGACGTCGATGGATACGCCATTTCTCTGTGGCTCCGATGGTGCTGCCGAACTTGCTTGCTCTTCCTCCTGTGCGATGGATATGCCATTTCTCTCAACTTCGGCTGCCGAATTGCCATTTCTCTCCAGTTCAGTTCCCCAAAAAACCGCCAGCAAAATGACGGCAACGCCGAGGACCACGGCCACCAACGCGAAGATGTAGATGGAGGTCGTGATGTGCTGAGTGCTTCCCGCGGCGTAGCCCGCCAGCAAACCAAACAAGCCCACCGCCGCACAAACAGATAACGCATTGCTTCGAACGGCTGGCCTGTATAGATTGGGGTTCACCAGGAGGATGATGAGGGCGATGGACAACATGAAGCTCACCGTGTTGCAGTAGAAGAAGGCCTTGTAGCGGCGCGGGAAGTTGTGCAAGAGGATCGGATCACCGACGCGGTGCCCGAACTCATCGTCCTTGAGCAGGAAGCCGCCCGGAGGGGTGAGGCCGGCTTGGTAGGTGATGGTCGCAGCCAAGATCGCGAAGAGGAGCAACCGCTTGCGCCTCTTCTCCAGCAGCTCTTCGTCACCTTGCTTGTCCTTATGGTCCAGCGTGAAAATGACGACATGGATCACCACATAGATAAGGACAACGCCTGCCAAGGCCATGGCGTAAATGGAGGTGTCCACGTCCCGGCAGCTCCCGGCGGCATACGCGCCCATGAGGCCAAACAGGACGAGTATCATGGCTACCTCCAGCACGTGGTGCTTGAGCAGAAGCTTATTTTGGACCAGGATGATGGCCACCAAGGAGGTCACCAAGGCAGCCGAGTTGCAGTAGTAGAAGGCCTTGTACCGCCTAGCGTTCGTCGTGAGAAGGATCGGGTCGCCGGCCATGTGCCCGTCGCCGTTATCCTGCCACAGGCCACCCGGCGGGTCCAATCCGGCTGCGTAGGTGATGGTGGCGGCAAGAGAGGCGAGCAGTAGAACAAGAGAACGAGCCTTGTCCACAGCCTCCCTAGAATCGCATTCCCTGCAGAGAAAGAAACAGAGTTTCGATCCTGACATTATTAGCCTAGAGTTGGTTGATGCCACATATGAATCTATGATTGTAGAGAAAGAAAAGAAAAGGTGCTGCTCCCGAAAGTGCGTTTATGCTCCCGAGCTCAAATGAACAGTAAAATCGAGTTTTTTTTCAAAAAAAAATACCATTTTTTTGGGAGAAACATTGACAAAAGTTCTAAGTGCTTGCAAAAATTCGTCATGGAATCATATTCCTGTAAAGCGTGGCAAAAAAACAAAAAAAAATCAGTGCTCCAAAATGCTTTCGAAAGTAGCATTTTCAGAGTATCGATTTTGTTTTTTTTTGCCACGCCTTCTAGGAATGTGATTTTATCACGAATTTTTGCAAGCACTTAAAAATTTTGTCAATGTTTCTATTTTTTGATTTATTTTATTTTATTTCAAGTTTACTGTTCACTTGATCTCATTTGAGCTCGGGTGCAGAAACTCTGTGTCTTGCTGCTCCTTAGTTCTCCTTCCATTCCCTCAACAAATTTCATAGTTTTTTTTATTTTTTTTAGATATCACTGTTCATCCGAAAGCATGTGAGCTCGAGCTCACAATAGCAAAACATGGAGCTTGTGAGCTCGATTGGATGAACAGTAAAAAAACTAAAATAATGTAAAAAATTCAAAAAATACGAATTCTTTTGTCATGAAATATTGATTATTTTTCTACACGCGTGCAAATTTACGTGATGAATCATGTTTATGGAGGTGCCGGAAGAATAATAAAATTGACGCTCCGTCAGGAAAAAAATCGATGCTCCAAAATGCTTCCCAAAACACTCTTTTTGGAGCATCAATTTTGTTATTTTTGGAGGCACCTCTATAAACATGATTTAAAATTTGCATGCAGGTAGAAAAATCATCAATGTTTTCTTTAACTATTTTTACAGTGTTATTGTTCATCCGAGACCATGTGAGCTCGAGCTCAGAATAGCACTTTTGGTTTTATATATTTCAATATAGACTACATAACGACTGAAATGAGTAAACAACACACTGAAATATGTCTATATTACATTTGATTTAGAAAATAAGATATAATCCCTCCGTAAAGAATTATAAGAGTGTATATATCACTAAAGTAGTAATCATGTTTATATCATTAAAGTAGTAATCTAAATGCTCTTAACATCTTATAATACTCTACGGAGGGAATACCTGACATTATCAGTCTGCTGATTTCCCCCTATTTCATGGGACCTACCACAATGGAGTCGCATGGAACTTTTTTGACTTGCAGTCAAATTTGGCCGGACCGTTAGAGCCACCTCCTTCGTTGGCCCGCTCGTATCCCCGGACATCCCTCTAGCCCCCGCCTCTTCTCCTGCGCCGGCGACCATCCCTGCCACTCCAACCTGAGTGGTTGAACCCTCTGTCCCGGTGACACTGCGTTCACCGCAGAGAAATAAAGAAAGAAAGAAACAGTGTCCAGTTAAGTTATTTTATAAACTGGAAATAACGCCCACATGAAATATGATGGTTGGAGAGGAGAAACAGAGTTCAACTGCAAGCTGGATTTTTTTTTTTATATAAGAGGCGCTTGCCCGGCCTTAAACTGAGGATATGTTTTATAAGGAGATTTTTAAAAATAACTTATGATCCAGAGAGAGAGAGAGGATATGTGCTCACCATTTTGAGGAACGACATTTCAAAAGCACAGCAAGTAGGATGCAAGCGACAACCAGGGTGATGATCACGGAGACGGTGGTGAGGGTGTCCCTGCAGCTTCCGGCTATGTACGCGCCGACCAGGCCGATCAGCGCGATGATGATGCAGGCGTAGAGCGCATACTTGCCTGGCAGGCCTGACTCCGGTTCCTCGTGGAGCTTCCTGTCTGCGATGAGCTGCGTGCTGATGAACAGGGACGCCACGAACGCCGTGGTGTTGCAGAATAAGAACACCGTCAGGCGCAGGTCGTGGCGGTCCCTGAGAATCGGGTCGCCCGGGTGGTGGCTGCCCCCCGTGCTGTCCCAGAAGCCGCCCGGCGTGCTAAGCCCGGCGACGTACGTGACGCTCGCCGCGAAGGTCGCGAGAAGCATCAGGATTTTGCAGTGCCGTTCTTTGCCTTTGGCCCTGCCGGAGACGGACTCGGACTTCTTGCCAGGAACGCGGCAATTGAGAACCACGACGTAGACCAAGACAGTGCCCACCGACACCGTGCAGTACAAGACGGCAGTGAGCACTGAGCACGTCCCGGTAGGTGCCGGCGCCGTAGGCGCTCATGAGGCTGAGCAGGTCCAGCCCCATGACAAACCGCAGCACCAGCAGCCCGAACACCTTCTTCCCCCTCTTCTTCTCATTCTCCTTCTCCTTGTCCTTCTCCTTCTCCTTGTCGTGCTGGATGGCGAGGACGAGAATGAGAACGATGACCACGAGCGACGCAGCGAACGCGGTGGCGTTGCAGTAGTAGAAGGCGAGGAGCCAGTGGTAGTGGGTAGCGCGGATGATAGGGTCGCCGGCAAGTCGGCCGTCACGGGTGTCCTGCCAGACGCCCCTGGCGGGTTGAAGCCTGCGGCGTACGTCACGGTGACCACCAGCGTGGCCAGCAGCAGAAGGTATTTCCGCAGGCGGTACTCCCAGTCCCAGTCCAGGTCCCAGTCCCAGTTCCGGCCCCATGGCTGACCGGTCCCGGTTTCCACGCCCATTGTCGCCTCCCGACCGTTCTCCACCACCTCCATAGCCGGCGGCTGCAGGGACGCCACTCACTACGAGTTCTTTTTCTCAACAAGTGTGCTTCTGATCTTGATTACCGTGCTGTGGAAATGGCGAACAGCAACCATCGGATTCGGATAGGAGTGGGAACGGCAACCATCGGTTGCGTTACTTCTATATAAGATGAGGGCTCGAGTTAACCTTGCGCGCGTCGCGGGGAGTAAGGCAGGTGCCGGGTCTTGTCTTCTTCTTCGCCCCGCGTGCGTATCCTTTTCAGGGTGCAAAGGTACAGTACTGTGTCATCAATAGTACAGCAACTCCCACATATGAACGCAGCGGACTCAGGTAGGGGACGAGTACTGTCTCTTTCTAGGTATCCTTGAGTGTGTTCGGGTTGTCGTATGTACATTTGAAAAGTCTAGATTCATCATGAGGCACAGCCGATCCAGTCGGAGAATCCCAGTCTGTTGACTCGCCCAAAAAATGTGATTCTCCGGGATCTTCTAGTTCTAGGCACAAACAAGTACGCTGTAGTTATGTTTGTTTTATTTTCAGAAGATGTTGATGTAATTCATTAGTCAGTGTAATTGTTACGGTTTTGCTATTTCTCGGGTACCTGGAATTTGTGCCTAGAACCTTCTTTCTTATAGCATCTCCGGCCGTTCGGCCCCCCAGGACGCCGAAAAAGAGCCGTCTGAAGCCGAACCGGCGTTTCTTGGCACGTGGGGGCGATTGTGGTCCCAGTCGCCCCCAGGTCGGCGCCAAAATCACGCAAACTCGGCGATCTTTAATAGAAATTTATACAAACTCGGCGACCTGACACAAACTCGGCGATATTTCATAGAAATTTGTACAAAACCAGATAAACATGCAAATTACGCCTAGAACTACCGCTACGCCGCAGCCGCCGCCCGCCTTCTACATGCCGAGGAGCTTGTAGAAACGGGTGTAGCCTCCGCCGCCGTCGTCGCCGTCGCGCGCCCCGCCGCCATCCCTGCTGGACCCCTAGCCAGGGTCGTCGCCGACGCGCGTGGGGTTGGACGGACCGGCCTCGTCCTCCTCGTCGCTGTCGAGGACGACGACGCCGCCCTCTTCGCGTCCGCGGCGCCGGGCCTGACACTGGGCCTGGAGCTCCGCGTATGCCCGGTGCTGGGATTGCTCCACCATCATCTCCACCACGCCGTCATGCTGGTTGAGATCCCATCTACTTCTCCTCCCTCTCTTGCTAGATCAAGAAGTAGGAGACGTCATCAAGCCGTATGTGTGCTGAACGCGGAGGTGTCGTCCATTCGGTGCAAGCTCGGATTGGATCATGAAGAGTACGACTACATCAACCGCATTATATATGCTTCCGCTTAGCTATCTAAAAGGGTATGTAGATCTAATCTCTCCTCTCGTAGATGTTCATCTCCTAGATTGATCTTGGTGAGCCTAGGAAATTTTTTGTTTCCCATGCAACGTTGGTTGCTGCATCAAAGGGGACACCACTGTTTTGGTTGGTGCTCTTTTGATCTTGGGCTATCGTGTAAAATGTATTCCCATTTATCTTGTATCCTTTGTAAGTTAATACAGTCGAAGATGGTCCCCTGGCCAATGAGTACAGCTCATCGGAAATAGTGGTGTCACCCATGAGATGTGTTTGCAACCAACTGCCGAAAGTCCTGATGTGTTCACATGTAATCCAGTCGTCACACTGCTCTGGGTGTTTGGAGCGTAGAATATTCTTGTGTTCGTTGACATACGGGGTCACCAAGGTAGAATTCTATAGAACTGTGTAGTGTGCTTGAGACCAAGAATGCCCGTCCCTACATATTATTGAGTCCTCTCCTAGCGTGCCTTTTCCAGTCAGTCTCCCCTCATACCGCGATTGAGGGAGACCAATCTTCTTAAGGTCAGGAATGATGTCAACACAAAAACTCAATGACGTCCTTTTTTATGGGTCGTAGAGATGCTTCCTTCTAGCCTAGCATAGTTACGAACATATTTCTTTAAGAATCCCATGAACTTCTCAAAGGGGAACATATTGTGTAGAAATACAGGGTCCAGAATGGCAATCTTGTTGACTAGATGAACTAGGACGTGTGTCATGATATTGAAGAAGGATGGTGGGAACACCAACTCGAAACTGACAAGACATTGCGCCAAATCACTCCTTAACCTTGGTAGGATTTCTGGATCGATCACCTTCTGAGAGATTGCATTGAGGAATGCACATAGCATCACCATGGCTAATCGAACGTTTTCTAGTAGAAGCCCCCTCAATGCAACCGGAAGCAGTTGCGTCATAATCACGTGACAGTCATGAGAATTTAGGTTCTGGAACTTTTTCTCTGTCATATTTATTATTCCCTTTATATTCGACGAGAAGCCAGATGGGACCTTCATACTGAGCAGGCATTCAAAGAAGATTTCCTTCTCTTCTTTGGTAAGAGTGTAGCTGGCAGGACCTTCATACTACTTTGGAGGCATGCCATCTTTTTCATGCACACATTGCTGGTCCTCCCGTCCCTCCGGTGTGTCTTTTGTCTTCCCATACACGCCCAAGAAGCATAGCAGGTTCACGCAAAGATTCTTCATCACGTGCATCACGTCGATTGTAGAGCGGACCTCTAGGTCTTTCCAATAGGGTAGGTCCCAAAATATAGATTACTTCTTCCACATGGGTGCGCGTCCCTCAATGTCATTTGGAACAGATAGTCTGTCGGGACCCTTTCCAAAGATTACTTCTAAATCATTAACCGTAGCAAGTATGTGATCACCAATACGGACGGCGCGCTGCTTCCGGTGATCTGCCTCGCCTTCGAAATGCTTGCCTTTCTTTCGACATTGATGGTTGGTCGGAAGAAATCGATGATGTCCCAGGTACACATTCTTCCTGCATTTGTCCAAATATATACTTTCGGTGTCATCTAAATAGTGCGTGCATGCATGGTATCCCTTGTTTGTCTGTCCTGAAAGGTTACTAAGAGCAGGCCAATCATTGATGGTTACAAACATCAACACATGTAGGTCAAGTTCCTGCTGTTTTGCTCATCCCACACACATACACCTTTTCCATTCCACAACTGTAAAAGTTCTTCAACTAATGGCCTTAGGTACACATCAATGTCGTTGCCGGGTTGCTTAGGGCCTTGGATGAGCACTGACATCATAATGAACTTCCGCTTCATGCACAACCAAGGAGGAAGGTTATAGATACATAGTCATGGGCCAGGTGATGAAGCTATGTACCTAGGGTAGGGTCATGGACCTGTCCAAACTACCCTACCCAAGGACATCTCTAGAAAAAACCACCTGTCAATCGACTCAGAAGTGTTCCACTCGACAGAATCGAAGACACTCGACCATGAAGCCAACCACTCGACCATGAAGCCAACCACTCGACGGCCAGGAGATCTAAAGTCACTCTACATGCAAAACGGTCGGTCATTGAGTAGCTTTTATGGTCATCATAGCACTTTACTTGTGGCGTTACCAATAACGCCAGATCTTAATGTACCTTAAACCCTACATAACTGAGGGCCGGAGGGGTCTGGCGAACTCTATATAAGCCACCCCCCTTCCTCAGTGTAAAGGGTTCGCACCCCTGTAACTCATACACGCATAATCCAGTCGACCGCCTCCAGGCTCCGAGACGTAGGGCTGTTACTTCCTCCGAGAAGGGTCTAAACTTGTAAATCCCTTGCGTATACAACTACTCCATAGCTAGGCTCTTGCCTCTCCATTCCTAACCCCCTACACTACTGTCAGACTTAGAACCACGACAGTTGGCGCCCACCATGGGGTAGGTGTCTTAGCGATTTATTGGAGAAGTTGCAATTTTTTCGATCCCCTTCATCATGGTTTCAGGCGGAGCTCTGGTTGAGGGCCGCGAGATCCGTCTCGGCGCACTCACGTTCATTGCCGACGACTCCCCTTGGCTTCAGGAGGCTCCGCTTGACATCGACGCGCTCCCTGTCCGCGGGGCGACGCACTTTCGCGCGTGCGTCCGCGGCGTCCTCCTGCGGCAACCGTCGACCCAGTATCGGTCGGCTCCTGTGTCGTCTTCCCTCCTTGTTTCCCGCCGGTGCAAGCGCTCTGGTCGGTCGAGGCTTCAGCGGTGGGTGGGACACGTGGTGGCTCGCCAGTCGGCCACCCCCCAAGTCGCGGCGATCGAGCCCGATGAATCTTTCTACGGCCTGTTCGACCTGTCGACTGGCTCCACAGAGATTACATCCGAGTGCGACAGTAGTGATCCAGCGGCGGTGGTTCTGATGGTCGATGGATCACGCAGCCCTCCCGGTTTTCCCTGCACCGACGGAGGCGACGGTGGAGGCGATCCATCGCATGCCCATGAAGAGTATCTCCCCGAGCCCCTCACTTCGCTACAGAGGGAAGAACTTCGCCGCCAGAACATGGATGCGCTACACACTCCTATCGTTGGAGAAACCCCCGAGGCTCGTGCCTTAAAGGACGCGCGCTTGGACAACTTGGCTAAGCGCACTCGACTGGAGAACCTCCAGCGAGCACTCGACGAGCATGCACGGCAACGGGTTCCAGAGTCCAGTCGACGTCAACTCTTTATACCACCGACTCAGGTATATCGAACTCCGATTCAGAATTTAGCAGCTGCAACCCGTATAGCAGAGTCGATTCAGCCTTCCCAATCAGAGGCTGGCAGAGGCTTGTTACAGATCAAAGCATTACTCCGGGCAGCAGGAGATCAGAATTCAGTTGTATCGCAGTCGCTGGATAGGATTCACAGCAAATCCATCGCTGCAAATACAGTCCAGTCGACCCATAGCCCAAGATCGCCCCCGAGGCGTGAGGGACGTGGAGACCGGCGTGATCAGTACCAGAACCGTGAGCAGTACGATCACCGACTCGATCGTGATGATCAACGTCGAGTGCCCACCCCTCCCCTAAGGAGTGGATCATACGCGCCTCGACAGCAGGATGACAGACGCCATCACGGTGTTGGGCGAAGGATTCCAGTCGACCCCAGGGAACCAGGCTTTGATGCGAGATCCATTATCGTTCAAGGTCTGGTCGACAGGAACAGAGCTCACCGAGAAGGTCATGACAGAGATGTACCCACCAGCAGCAGAGTACACGTCTCAGGACCAGAGTGTTTCAGCAGAGCCATCAGGGCCGCGGTGATTCCTCCCAACTTCAGGTTGGCGACTGGAGTCAGTAAGTTCACTGGTGAGTCTAAGCCTGATACTTGGCTTGAAGACTACCGAGTGGCTATTCAGATTAGCGGCGACAACGATGAAGTAGCCATGAAACACCTGCCTCTTATGTTGGAAGGCTCGGCCAGAGCATGGTTGAATCAGTTAGCACCCAGCAGCATCTACAATTCGGAAGATCTGGCTCGAGTGTTTGTCAGAACATTTGAAGGAACTTGCAAGCGACCAGCAGGGTTGACAGAGCTGCAATCTTGTGTGCAGAAGTCGCATGAAACTTTGAGGGATTACATCCAGAGATGGATCACGTTGCATCACACGGTAGAGAATGTATCTGATCACTAGGCAGTCTGTGCCTTCAAGGAAGGCGTTAAGTACAGAGAGCTAAACCTGAAATTCGGTCGAACCGGAGACATGTCTCTGAGTCGAATGATGGAGATTGCCACCAAGTATGCCAATGGTGAAGAAGAGGATCAGCTCCGGAGTCGCAAGCACAAGTCAGTCGCCCATGAAACCGGAGGAGGGAACTCCAGTCGGAAGCAGAAGTGGAAAGCCGAGCCAGCTGCTCCTGGAGAAGCCTTGTCCATGACTCAAGGAAAGTTTAAAGGGAAGCCCAAAGGGTCTTGGAACCCTAAGAGGGTGAAAGACAAGGAAGGGAATGACGTGTTGGATTTGCCATGCCACATCCACACGTAGAAAGATGACGAGGGTAAACTCATTTACCCAAAACATACCACTCGACAGTGTTGGCTCTTGATCCAGCAATTTCAGGGGAAACAACCCAAAGATAAGGAAAAGGAGTCAGACAAAGTTGAGCACAAAGAAGATAGTGATGATGGATATCCCCAGGTCAATTCCACCCTGATGATTTTTGCTGACATTGAAAGCAAAAGTCGATTGAAAGTTATAAACCGAGAAGTGAATATGGTTGCTCCGGCGACACCCAGTTATCTAAAATGGTCTCAGACTGCCATCACATTCGACCAGTCTGATCACCCGAAGCACATAGCCACCCCTGGGAGGCAAGCTCTGGTGGTCGACCCAGTCGTCGAAGGCACTCGACTGACTAAAGTTTTGATGGATGGTGGCAGTGGTCTGAATATACTATATGCAGAGACGTTGAAAGGGATGGGTATTCCGATGTCCACACTCAGTACCAGCAACATGAGCTTCCATGGAGTCATTCCTGGAAAGAAAGCTGAGTCACTCGGCCAAATTGCTCTTGATGTGGTTTTCGGTGATTCCAAAAATTACCGCAAAGAAAAGTTGACGTTTGAAGTTGTGGATTTCCAGAGTGCTTACCATGCTATTTTGGGCTCGACCATGTTATGTGTACCTCAAATTGAAGATGCCTGGTCCCAAAGGTGTGATCACTATTACTGGCAATCGAAAGAAGGCGGAAGAGTGCTTTCAGAAAGGCTCAAAGATCGCCGATGCTCAGATGGAAGTGGTAGAGCTGCAGGAATACCAGAAAAGTGCAGACCCGAGTGATTTGTTGCGAGCCAAGAAGCCCGCTACGGAATCAATGTTTCAGTCGTCCGGCGAGACGAAATCGATTCACATTCACCCGACCGACCCCAATGCTGCTCCGACTCATATCTCTACATCACTCGACTCCAAATAGGAAGAAGCGCTCATCCAGTTCCTCCGTGAGAACTGGGACATCTTCGCATGGAAGTCTTCAGACATGCCGGGTGTTCCCAGGGGGCTGGCTGAGCACCGTCTACGAGTCGACTCAAAAGTGAAACCTGTCAAAGAACATCTTCGACGATCCGCCGTCCAGAAAAGAAAGGCCATTGGCGAGGAGGTGGCTCGGCTCTTAGCAGCAGAGTTTATCCGAGAGATTTACCACTCCGAGTGGCTCGCCAATGTTGTCATGGTCCATAAGAAGGACAAGTCACTTCGCATGTGCATCAACTTCAAACATATCAATTGGGCCTACCCAAAAGATCATTTTCCTCTCCCCCGCATCGACCAAATAGTCGACTCGACCGCGGGATGTGAGCGCCTGTCTTTTTTAGACGCCTATTCTGGTTACCATCAGATCCATCTGTATGAACCCGATGAGATCAAAACAACTTTCATCACTCCATTCGGGTGCTTCTGTTATGTCACCATGCCATTCGGCCTCAAGAATGCCGGAGCCATGTTCATGAGGATGATTCCGAAGTGTTTGCTCACTCAAATCAGTCGGAATGTGGAAGCATACATGGACGATATTGTGGTCAAGTCACGGAAAGGTTCCGACCTGCTGACTGATCTTGCAGAGACATTTGCCAACCTCAGGAGGTATGATATCAAGCTTAATCCATCAAAGTGCACATCCAGAGTTCCTGGCGGAAAGTTACTCGGTTTTCTCGTTTCCAAACGAGGAATCGACGCCAATCCAGAAAAAGTTGGTACTATACTCCGAATGAAACGTCCTGTGCGTGTGCACGATGTTCAGAAGCTTACTGGTTGCTTGGCCACTTTAAGTCGATTCATCTCTCGTCTCGGTGAAAAGGCGTTGCCTCTTTACCGACTGATGAAGAAGTCAGGCAAGTTTGAGTGGACTCCTAAAGCTGATGCAGCGTTTGCAGAGCTAAAAGCCCTGCTCTCCACCCAGCCGGTGCTTGCTGCCCCGATCAGCAAAGAGCCTTTGCTGCTTTACATTGCAGCCACGGGACAAGTCGTCAGTACAGTACTTACGGTCGAGCGGGAAGAAGAAGGAAAAGCCTTTAAAGTTCAGCGCCTACTATATTATATTTCTGAAGTTTTGACCCCATCAAAGCAAAGATACCCTCATTATCAGAATCTTGTATATGGGATTTATATGACCACGAAGAAGGTTGCTCATTACTTCTCTGACCATTCCATTCCAGTCGTCAGCGACGCTCCATTGTCAGAAATTCTGCACAATAGAGATGCAACTGGTCGAGTGGCAAAATGGGTGATCGAACTCCTTCCCCTAGATATCAAGTTTGAGGCAAAGAAAGCCATCAAGTCCCAAGCAATAGCAGATTTCATCGCTGAGTGGATGGAACAGCAACTGCCGAATCAAGTTCACTCGGAGCACTGGACCATGTTCTTTGATGGATCTAAGATGCTGAATGGTTCCGGTGCTAGGGTAGTGTTGGTATCCCCCCGAGGAGATAAGCTCAGATATGTGCTCCAGATTCACTTTGATTCCTCCAATAACGAAGCAGAATACGAAGCACTTTTGTATGGGTTGCGTATGGCCATTTCACTTGGCGTCCGTTGCCTCATGGTCTATGGCGACTCAGATTTGGTGGTGAACCAAGTGATGAAGGAGTGGGATGTCAGAAGTCCGGCCATGACTGGTTACTGCAATGAAGTGAGAAAGCTAGAGAAGAAATTCGAGGGGTTAGAGCTTCATCATATACCCCGACTGAAAAATCAAGCGGCTGATGATTTGGCAAAAATAGGTTCTAAGAGAGAAGCCATTCCCAGTAATGTGTTTTTGGAACACATCCACACACCATCAGTTCAAGAGGATCCTTTCACCGAAGAAGCCCCGCAGCCAAAAAGCGCCACGGATCCAACTGAAGTTGAGGTCCCAGCTGTGGTCGACCTGATCATGGAAGTTTTGGTCATCACTCCCGACTGGACAGTGCCGTACATCGCGTATATCCTAAGGAAAGAGCTCCCAGAGAATGAAGAAGAGGCTCGACAGATCGTCCGTCGATACAAGGCCTTCACTATGATAAAGGGACAGTTGTACAGGGAAAGCGCGACTAGAGCCAATCAGAAATGTATAACGCCGGACGAAGGTCAGATAATTCTTGACGATATCCACTCAGGGACCTGTGGCCATCATGCGTCCTCTCGGACTATTGTGGCTAAAGCATACCGAGCGGGGTTTTACTGGCCCAGAGCAAATGAAATGGCGAAGGAGATAGTCGACAAGTGTGAAGGATGTCAATTCTATTCCAATATGTCACACAAGCCCGCCTCAACCTTGAAGACCATTCCACTCGTCTAGCCCTTTGCTGTTTGGGGATTAGATATGGTTGGACCACTGAGAACTGGCAGTAGCGGCTTCACCCATGTACTGGTGGCAGTCACAAGTTCACTAAGTGGATCGAAGCCAAGCCTATCAAGAATCTTGATGTCGGCACTGCTATCAGCTTCATCAGAGAGTTGATATTCAGATATGGAGTTCCGCATAGCATCATCACTGATAATGGGTCAAACTTCGATTCCGACCAATTCAGAGCCTTTTGCGCTTCTCAAGGCACGCGAGTCGACTACGCTTCCGTCGCTCACCCCCAGTCGAATGGACAAGCCGAAAGAGCAAACGGCCTAATTCTCAAAGGACTGAAACCCTGGTTGATGCGTGATCTCAAACACGCAGCAGGCGCGTGGGTCCACAAACTTCCATCAGTTCTTTGGAGATTGAGGACTACTCCTAATCGGTCGACTGGGCGAACTCCATTCTTTCTGGTCTATGGAGCTGAAGCAGTTCTGCCAAGTGACCTGCTTCACAACGCACCCCGAGTCAAGCTCTACTCTGAAGATGAAGCAGAACAAGCCCGACAGGACGCAGTCGACCTTCTAGAAGAAGAAAGAGAGATGGCCATGATCCGATCGACTATCTGTCAGCAGGACTTATATCGATTCCACACCAGAAACATGAAGAGTCAAGCCTTCCAAGAAGGAGACTTGGTCCTCCGAGTGGATCAACAGAAGCCACACAAACTCGCCCCTACTTGGGAAGGTCCCTTCATCGTCACCAAAGTTCTCCACAACGGAGCGTACCATCTTTACAATGTCGATCGCCAGATTGATGAGCCACGAGCTTGGAATGCGGAGCTGCTCCGCACCTTTTATACTTAAGTACTCACTCGGATAAGATGTAATAAAAAGTACCTCTGTAGTTTGTTTATCAAAGACAAGAGTGTTATAGTTTTCCCATTGATTGTTGTTGCTTTTGTTTACGTGTGAAATTCCCCCAGTGGGTGGCTTAGCTGCGAATCCGTTTCGCCTAAGTTTGTAAAAAAAATCATACCGAGTGACGAGCAAGCCTCTCACTCGGGGGCTTAGCTGCGAATCCGTTTCGCCTAAGTATTTGAAAATCCTACCGAGTGACGAGCAAGCCTCTCACTCGGGGGCTTAGCTGCGAATCCGTTTCGCCTAAGTATTTGAAAATCCTACCGAGTGGAGAGCAAACCTCCCACTTGGGGGCTTAGCTGCAGTCCAGTACTCGCCTAAGTATTTAAAAATCCTACCGAGTGGAGAGCAACCCTCCCACTCGGGGGCTTAGCTGCAGTCCATTACTCGCCTAAGTATTTAAAAATCCTACCGAGTGGAGAGCAACCCTCCCACTCGGGGGCTTAGCTGCAGTCCAGTACTCGCCTAAGTATTTGAAAACCCTACCGAGTGGAGAGCAAACCTCCCACCCGG
>NC_057813.1:50510109-50511623 GCF_018294505.1 Triticum aestivum
CTACCGAGTGGAGAGCAACCCTCCCACTCGGGGGCTTAGCTGCAGTCCAGTACTCGCCTAAGTATTTGAAAACCCTACCGAGTGGAGAGCAAACCTCCCACTCGGAGGCTTAGCTGCAGTCCAGTACTCGCTTAAGTGTTTGAAAATCCTACCGAGTGGAGAGAAACCCTC
Source organism: Triticum aestivum (assembly GCF_018294505.1). Classification (NCBI taxonomy): domain Eukaryota; kingdom Viridiplantae; phylum Streptophyta; class Magnoliopsida; order Poales; family Poaceae; genus Triticum; species Triticum aestivum. The sequence continues at coordinate 50,510,281 of NC_057813.1, forward strand.
CCACTTGGAGGCTTAGCTGCAGTCCAGTACTCGCCTAAGTGTTTGAAAATCCTACCGAGCGGAGAGCAAACCTCCCACTCGGAGGCTTAGCTGCAGTCCAAGTGCTCGCCTAAGTATGAAATCCATGCTGATCCGCAAGGACGACGAGGTGCGGGTCGACTGCTACCTTCTCCTTCGGAGCTACGCCACAAATACAACGTGGGCTCAGCAAGGACGACGAGGTGCGGGTCGATTGCTACCTTCTCCTTCGGAGTTGCACCACAAATACAACTGTGCTCTGCAAGGACGACGAGGTGCAGGTCGACTGCTGCTTTCTCCTTCAGAGCTACGCCACAAATACAACGTGCGCTCTGCAAGGACGACGAGGGGTAGGTCGACTGCTACCTTCTCCTTCGGAGCTGCACCACAAATACAACGTGCGCTCTGCAAGGACGACGAGGTGCAGGTCGACTGTTGCCTTCTCCTTAAGAGCTACGCCACAAATATAACGTGCGATCCATCCCGATCCTCAAGGACGCAGGTCGACTGCAATCTGTGCTCCATCCCTACCTGCAAGAGCGGTGAAGCGCAGGTCGACTGGATTATCCACCTCAGGGCTGCGTCTCAAGCACTAAAAGTATATTCTGAGTGAAGAACAAAGTTCACTCGAAGGCAAATGCAAGCATATTCAATGATAAGCCAAGTTCGGATAACATCCTACGGATTCAGAAGTGCTCAGGCGTCAAGCCTGTAAAAGTTTATCGGTTACAGAACCACTCGGCATTCCGAGGCAAATTTAAAGCGAAGCATAGAAGTTTTTCTTACTCCTCAGGTGGAGGACTGGAGGGCGCGACAAACTGGTCCAAGTCAATTCCGTGAGCAATCCGAGTGGCAGTAGCAATGAAGGTCTCCATGAAAGATTGGAAGTCGTGCTTCTTGGTATTGGCAACTTTGATGGACGCCAGCTTCTCCTCTCGTGCATCCTTGCAGTGAACGCGGACCAGGGACAGGGCAACGTCAGCGCCGCACCTCACAGAAGACTTATTCCATTCTTGCACTCGACCTGGAACTTCATGCAGTTGAGTCATTAGAGACTCGAGGTCATTTTGAAGCGTCGCTCCTGGCCAGAGTGTCGTGTCGATTCGCGACGCCGCAACCTTTAGTCAAGCAAGGTAGTCAACCACACTAGCAACACGAGACTCCAGTCGGAGCACGTTCATAGTAGTTTCATCCTTCACAGGGGAGTTGATGGGATCCAAGCCTGTCTCCACTCGACTGGTCTCCTCCTCGAAGTTTTGGCAGAATTCTGTAAACATTCAAAGATAAACCACCAGTTCTACCATGAGTCGATGATAACAAGTCAG
>NC_057813.1:50511845-50516797 GCF_018294505.1 Triticum aestivum
AGATAGGCCTCCAGATCATTCCTCTTCCCCACCGGTTCACTAGCCTTGTCACTCAGAGCTATCTTATCATTCTTCAGACGACTGACCTCCTTGTTGGCCGCATCGGGAGCAGCTTTCAGATTGGCGTTCTCCTCCTCAAGTTTACCGACTGAAGCCAGTTTTTCTTCCGCAAGCTTCGTTTTGTCCAAAGCCGCCTTCTGCGCCTCGGCAAGGTCACGGTCCTTCTTCTTCAGAGCCTCCTTCATTTTATCTGCAAAATGACAATGAGATCAGAATCAAGAATGGGCCGAAAGATAAAGACAGTCGTCAAATTCTCACCAGTCGTACCTTTTGCTTCGTCTTTCGCCTTTTGAAAGTTCTCCTGAATAAGCTTCAAGTCAAGGTCAAGCTGGATCTGTTTGTTTTCCAACTCAGCACAGCGAGCCACAAGCTCACAAGATTTCTGCGAAGGGTCAGTCGACAGACATCAAAGATAGGTTGCTTCCGAGTGACTAAGAGAAAAATCGTAACATTTCTAAGACTACAGCCAAATCAAAATATTCTATAGTAGTCTCAGGGACTACACCCAGTGGGTGCACTCAGCGTGCCCCCACTGGTTCTACCGACTTGATCCGATCAGTCGACCAAAAGAGACAAAGAGGTTATGATCCTAAAACCAAAGCTAACTGCCAACAGTCAGCCACGGTCTCATCATGATCGTCAAAAAAAACACAGGTTCTTCAGACCTTAGTTGACTGCCAGCAGTCGACCATGGTCTCGGGGACCACACCCAGCGGGTGCACTCAGCGTGCCCCCACTAGTTCCAAGATTCCATTCGACATGGTCCGACCAGACCGAGTGAGGAAGTTAGAGTGAAGAAATTCAAAATACAAAGACTACAGTCAACTGCCCGCAGTCCACCATAGTCTCGGGGACTACACCCAATGGGTGCACTCAGGGTGCCCCCACCGATCCAAAAATTCAGTCGACACACCCAGTGGGTGTACAAATGCAAAGATCTTTAGAAAGAAAATCTTCAGATAGCATATCCTAACAGAACAAGCGGTGACCCACTAACCTGGACGTTGCTCTGAAGGGCTGAGCTAGCATCATAGGCCGCCTGGCTGGCTTCCCGGATCGCCTTCACCTGCTCCATCATGATCCCCGCCTGGCGTATAGCCTCCTTAGCAGCACCCACTTGGTCCTCTGGGACGTGGTGTGTGGCGAAAAGGTAGGGTGGGTCAGCAGTCAACGACGAAGGCCTAACACTCATCAGCGGCACAGCAAAGGACACGGAATGCCGAGTCACATCTCCACCCTCTTGAATCGATGTCTCAGGCACTGATGCAATCTGAGAAGTCTTGCCAGTCGGCGCCTTTTTATTCTTCCTCGCCCTTAGTGGCACCTCGTCGTCATCATCAGGGAGATCAATGACATGAGGAGGAGGTTCAGGAAAAATCCAAAGTTAAAAACGAAAATCCAATCGACCAAAAGTGAAACTGCAAAAATCATACCAAGGTTGGAGGTGACAGCGTTTTCCATTTCCTGGTCTTCGTTCGTGGCGGAAGTCTCGGAGGTAGCAGCACTGCAGATTTCAGAAACCAGACGGTTAGTCATCGAGTCGACCAAGAGTCTGTCCATGCTAAACAAGAAAACACAAGTTCTGCCGTTACCCGGAAATGGTAGGGATGGACATTCTCATCTTGGGCAAGGCCTTCAGCGGCTTTGATGACGCCGCCCGTGGATGCTTCGGCGCTTTTTCAGTCGGCGCCGGAGAAACCGTCCGAGGGCGTTTTGACGACTGCCCAACAGGCGCAGCTGCTTTGCCACGCTCGCTCGCGGGGTCATGAATAAGCTTGGATCGCCTTTCCGTGCGAGGAGGTCGTCATCATTGGAGCCGTCGTCATCCTCTTCCCCCTCACCATCGGATTGCCACTCCTCCCCGCTTTCACCTCCACTCGCCTCCTCCTCCTCGGTCTGTTCTTGCGCCCCGTTGGGCATCGAGTACATCTCAGTAATGGTCTAGAAGACAACAAACAAGACAAAGGTCAGTCGATTGATTTTAAGCAAACAGAATGAAGAAAGCAAGGCCACAGTCAGAGATGCGGAATCGGACCTGATCTACTTCATATGATTGGTCGAGTGGAGGAATCCTCCTGGCTCCTCGGGGGTTGTCTTTGTTCCCTGTGATACTCGACAACCACCCCTCCAACGTAGCCTCGTCGACCTCCTCCGGGTGAATCCGAGTGGTGTCATCGAGACCCGAATACAACCACATCGGATGGTCACAAGCTTGGAGCGGTTGGATACGTCTCCAGAGGAAGACCTCTAGCAAATCCATACCAGTTACCCCGTCGCGGACAAGCTGAACCACTCGACTAACCAACACTTTGACTTGTGCCTTCTTTTCCGGTGTCACTTTCAGAGAGGAAGGTTTTTCTGCTCGGTTCAGGGAGAAAGGGGGAAGACCCGTCGCCTGCCTGGGGTCGGCTGGTCTCTGCAGTAGAACCAGGTCGACTGCCACCCGTGGACCGAGTCAGGAAGAATCATAGTTGGAAAAGAACTTTTTCTTCTCATCTAGATCCCAAGACCCCCGCACATCTGAATCACTTGTGTCTTATCGTCACTCGACTTGGCTTTCTTAACTGACTGAGAACGACAAGTAAAAATGTGCTTGAAGAGGCCCCAATGAGGACGGCAACCCCAGAAATTCTCGCACAGCGACAAGAGGGTAGCAAGGTACACGATGGAATTTTGGAGTAAAGTGATGGAGTTGCGCTCCGAAAAAGTTCAAGAAACTCCGGAAAAAAGGATGAGGGGGCAGGGAGAATCCGCGGTCGACGTGAGTGGCGATAAGGACACACTCACCCTTGAGAGGCTGCGGCTCGATCTCGTTCCCCAGGAGGCGCGCAGATCCGTGAGGAATGAGTCCCCCCTCGACCAGGTCGTCAATGTCATCCTGACGAATCGCCGAGGGCATCCAGTCACCCTGGATCCAGACCCACGGCAAGGCAGACCTCGAGGAAGATCCGCCCCGGCCGGACTTCTTCGCCTTCGCCTGCGCCGCCGTCTTCTTCGCGCGCTCCAGGGTCGCCATCTTCTCCTTCACCATCGTCGCAGACGAAGCTCGAACGGACCGATGGCACCGGGATGGGAGCGGAAGTGGCGGAGATATTCGAGAAGAAAGAGGGGAAATGAGGGCGCACTGTTCAAAAGCCCAGAGCCAGCAACTTATATGGAGTTGCTTCCGAGTGACTGACATGTAGGCCCAGACGATCCTGTCAAATCCCGCAACAGTCGCGTTGTGACGCCCCCGATTCAATCATACACTAATCATGAACGCAAATGTGTACGATCAAGATCAGGGACTCACAGGAAGATATCACAACACAACTCTAAAAATAAAATAAGTCATATAAGCATCATATTACAAGCCAGGGGCCTCGAGGGCTCGAATACAAGTGCTCGACATAAACAAGCCAGCGGAAGCAACAATATCTGAGTACAGACATAAGTTAAACAAGTTGCCATAAGATGGCTAGCACAAACTGGGATACAGATCGAAAGAGGCGCAGGCCTCCTGCCTGGGATCCTCCTAAACTACTCCTAGTCGTCGTCATCGGCCTGCACGTAGTAGTAGGCACCTCCAGTGTAGTAGGAGTCATTGTCGACGGTGGCGTCTGCCTCCTGGGCTCCAGCATCTGGTTGCAACAACCAGGTAGAAGGGAAAGGGGAAAAGAGGGAGAAAAACAACCGTGAGTACTCATCCAAAGTACTCGCAAGCAAGGAGCTACACTACATATGCATGGGTATATGTGTAAAGGGCCATATCGGTGGACTGAACTGCAGAATGCCAGAATAAGAGGGGGATAGCTAATCCTGTCGAAGACTACGCTTCTGGCAGCCTCCGTCTGCAGTATGTAGAAGAGAGTAGACTGAAGTCCTCCAAGTAGCATCTCCAAGTAGCATAGCATAGCATAATCCTACCCGGCGATCCTCCCCTCGTCGCCCTGTGGAAAAGCGATCACCGGGTTGTCTGTGGAACTTGGAAGGGTGTGTTTTATTAAGTATCCGGTTCTAGTTGTCATAAGGTCAAGGTACAACTCCAAGTCATCCTGTTACCGAAGATCACGGCTATTCGAATAGATTAACTTCCCTGCAGGGGTGCACCACATAACCCAACACGCTTGATCCCATTTGGCCGGACACACTTTCCTGGGTCATGCCCGGCCTCGGAAGATCAACACGTCGCAGCCCCACCTAGACACAACAGAGAAGTCAACACGCCGGTCTAAATCCTATGCGCGCAGGGGTCTGGGCCCATCGCCCATTGCACACCTGCACGTTGCGAGGGCGGCCGGAAGCATACCTAGCCTCCCTTATACAAGAGTAGGCGTTCCAGTCCAATCCGGCGCGCGCCGCTCCGTCGCTGACGTCAAGAAGGCTTCGGCTGATACCACGACGTCGAGTGCCCATAACTGTTCCCACGTAGTTGGTTAGTGCGTATAGGCCAGTGGCTAGACTCAGATCAAATACCAAGATCTCATTAAGCGTTTTATTATGAAATAACCGTGGACGCCGACCAGGGGCCAGGCCCACCTCTCGCCTAGGTGGTCTCAACCTGCCCTGTCGCTCCGTCACAAAGTAACAGTCGGGGGCCGTCGGGAACCCAGGCACACCTCTACCGGGATGGAGCCACCTGTCCTTTCAGCCCCCTTATCCGAATCACTTGCGGGTACTCAACGAGCTGACCCGACTTTAGTCACCACATGTATAACATGTATATATGTATAGTATATACCCGTGATCACCTCCCAAGTGATCACGGCCCGATAGTATAGCAAGGCAGACCGACAAGAATGTAGGGCCAATGATGATAAACTAGCATCCTATACTAAGCATTTAGGATTGCGGGTAAGGTATCAACGACTGTAGCAACAATGACAGGCTATGCAACAGAATAGAATTAATCG
>NC_057813.1:50517097-50564202 GCF_018294505.1 Triticum aestivum
GGGGAAGAAACAGTAAATACAATGCAAACATAAGCATAACGATGCACGACATGACAATGAGCGGCGCTAGGTGTGCCCTAACGCGGTAATAGGTGATACCGGCGAAAGGGGGAAACATCCGGGAAAGTATCCCCAGTTTTCGCGTATTCGGACAGGTGAACCGGAAGTGAAAAGTTGCGTGTTCGCTATGCTAGGGATGTGTGGCGGATGAACGGGCTGAGTATTCGGATTTGTCTCATCGTTCGGAGCAACTTTCTTGTACAAAGTATTTTCATCCGGGTTACGGTTTAATTTCTATGAATTTCCAAAGTTTTATTTATTTTCTGAAATTTATTTATGCTTCGAAAATAAACAGTAAAATAACTTTGCCACCTAGTGCTACTCTAGCCATAGTGTATGACAATGGGGCCAGTGGGGGTTGAGTTGACCCAGTCAACATTTGAATGGTAAAAGTGAGTCCCAGCTGTCATCGACTTAGGCACTTTTATTTTGATTTATCAATTTAATTTACAGTAGGGGCCACATGTCATTGGGTGTAGATTAACTAACCTAACCACTAACTGCTACTTATTCCTAATTAACAAGGGCTGGCCCTACTCATACGCAGACACAGCACACACTCAACACACACAGCACGCACACACTCAACACACACAGCACGCACGCACTCGCACGGGAGCTCAACCATGGCTGGTGTGCACGCACGGGCACCGAGGCCACGGCGGCCGAAGCTGGCAGCAGAAGGCACGGGAGCGGGCGTGGCCCGGCGCGCGTGGGCGCGCCGCACGCTCAGGCGGGCCGGGCAGGGACGATGGCCGCAACAGCAGCAGGCAACGGCGGCAGTACAAGCGGCGGCAGTGAGCAAAGTAGCAGCAGAGGAGCCGGCAACAGCGAGCCAGGCAACATCAGTACGCGAGTAGCAGCAGCGCAAGCAGCGGGCAGGGGACGACGAGTGGGCAGCACGGGCGCGGGGCGCGGGCACGGCGCGGCCGGCGAGCAGGGGCAGTCGGGGCGTGCGCGGATGTGTGCAGCGAGGTGCAGGGGATGAGCGAGGCGGCGGCCGGAGTGACGGCAAGGGTGGATTCGGGGCTAGAGGGCGTGGAAAGGCGAGCGGAAGGGCTCGTCGGACTCCTGGCAGTGCCAGGAGCACACCGGGAACACTAGTTCGAGCAGAGGAGCACGTGGTGCTCGACCCCCGTCGGCCATGGCGTACGGCGGAGTTCGGTGCTCGCGGACGCGGAGATACGGCATGAATCCGAGGGGGAAGCAAAGGGGAAAGGAAGAGGGGCTCACAGTGAGCCTGTAGATGAGCAAGGTGGGCTCGGGGAGGGGTCGACGTTGCCGGAATCGATGACGAAGTTCGTTGGGGTCGAGGAAGAAGACGACGTCACAGGGCTTGATGCAGGGGTTCCCGGCTCCAACAGGTCGATGTGGATGACGAAGCAGCCAACGGTGGAGCTGACGGACGCGGTGGCTAGATTCGGGGTGCTCTGTGGCTACGCGTGCGGCATGGCGGCGATGACGGCAGCAGCGTCCACGGCGGGAGAAGATGCAACAGCTCATGGGGAAGGGGAAAAAGATCTCGGCAATATCCAACGCGTCGACGCTGGCGTTCTTATCCACCCCGCCGCGTCTGTAGCGACGCGGGCGATGAGCTGGCGCGGCTGGGACGGCGCCCAGCGCTCGGTCGGGTTCGACAGGTGGAGAAGAGAGGAGGAGGGCGTCGCTAGCTGGGGTTGGGTCGGCTCCTATGGACTAGAGCCCAGTTGGGCAGTGGTTTTGTTCCTTTTCATATATCTTTTTGTGTTTTCATTTTCCACATTGTTTTGCAATTTAAGATAACAACAACTGATTTTCGTTGCACTTGAAAATTCCACACATAAATACTATACAATGTATCAGGACCACACATAAGCTTTGGAAATATTTGAAAAAGCCTAAACAGTTATTTAAATTGAAATGGGTCAATTAACCGTTGCTAGCTCAGTTTTAATTAGGTTAGGGGAATTTTAGTAGTTCAAATAATGTTGATTTATTCATGATAATTAGTTAATGAATATTTGCAACCCCACCAACATTTTTATTTGACAGATTGATGAAATAAGAATTTGACTTGCTATTTGAAATTTGAATTTGACTCGGTTTTCATCAAGTGGCAAAATGGCTTTAACAAATCATGATGACATGGCACATTAGGGTGAGGTTACTCTAGCTTAATTATCGGGGCGTCACACGCGTGCGCGATACGTGGCAAAAAAGGTGGCGCAGAGATCGAGGCATCTCCACCCTATCCCGTCCGATTACCGCGGCCTCCTCCGCCCCGCGCGCTTCCCAAAATTCTAATCCCGCGAAATCCGCGAGTAGCAGAACAACTTGTCAGACGGAGGATCTCCTCCACACCGTCACTCGGAACTTTTCAAGTAAAGAAATTCACTCGACTGAAACCAAGAATGGATCAAGGCGACCGAAAAAGAAGTTGGTGTCGTTACTCAAGTTCTTGGATCCAGAGTCAGATACACTCATAGCACGGAAAATGGGTCGAAAGAGTTCTCAACTCCTTCCCCACTCAAACCTCGATCCATTCAGGGGCTAATGATGAAGCTATGTACCTAGGATAGGGTCATGGACCTATCCAAACTACCCTACCCAAGGACATCTCTAGAAGAAACCACCTGTCAATCGACTCAGAAGTGTTCCACTCGACAGACTCGAAGACACTCAACCATGAAGCCAACCACTCGATCATGAAGCCAACCACTCGACGGCCAGGAGATCTAAAGTCACTCTGCATGCAAACGGTCGGTCATTGAGTAGCTTTTATGGTCATTATAGCACTTTACTTGTGGCGTTACCAATAATGCCAGATCTTAATGTACCTTAAACCCTACATAACTGAGGGCCGGAGGGGTCTGGCGAACTCTATATAAGCCACCCCCTCCTCAGTGTAAAGGGTTCGCACCCCTGTAACTCATACACGCATAATCCAGTCGACCGCCTTCGGGCTCCGAGACGTAGGGCTGTTACTTCCTCCGAGAAGGGCCTGAACTCGTAAATCCCTTGCGTATACAACTAATCCATAGCTAGGATCTTGCCTCTCCATTCCTACCCCCCTACACTACTGTCAGACTTAGAACCACGACACAGGTGCTATGATTTGTGCTCTACTCCCCAAAAGGATTAATGCCATCCGCGCTTAAACAAAACCATACATTCGTTGTGTCACCTGCAAAGTCCCCCCACGTTCTCTCGATTTTTCTCCATAGTGACCCGTCAGCGGGTGCTCTCAACTTCCCGTCTTTCTTACGATCCTCTTTGTGCCATCGCATCAACTTGGCATGCTCTTTGTTTCTGAACAGACGTTTCAACCATGGTATTCTAGGAGCATACTACATCACCTTGGGAGGAACCCTCTTCCTGCGGCGCTCGCCGTCAACATCACTAGGGTCATCACGTCTGATTTTATACCGCAATGCACCACATACCGGGCATGCGTTCAAATCCTCGTACGCAGTGCGGTATAGGATGCCGTCATTAGGGCATGCATGTATCTTCTACACCTCCAATCCTAGAGGGCATAGAACCTTCTTTGCTCCATACGTACTGTCGGCCAATTCGCTATCCTTTGGAAGCTTCTTCTTCAATATTTTTAGTAGCTTCTCAAATCCGTTGTCAGATACACGATTGTCTGCCTTCGATTGCAGCAATTCCAGTGTGGTACCGAGCTTTGTGTTGCCAGCTTCGCAATTTGGGTACAACCCTTTTTTGTGATCCTCTAACATGAGATCGAACTTCAAATTCTCCCTTTCACTTCGGTGTTGTCTCTTTTCATCAACAATGACCCGGCGAAGATCATCATCGGGCACATCGTCTGGTTCCTCTTGATTTTCACCTTCCCCCGTTGCAACATCACCGTACTCAGGGGGCGGATAGTTGTCATCATCATCTTCTTCTTTGTTGTCTTCCATCATAACCCCTCTTTCTCCGTGCTTGGTCCAAACATTATAGTGTGGCATGAAACCCTTCTCAAGCTGGTGGATGTGAAGGGTTTTATGGTTGGAGTAAGACTTCGTATTCTCACAGATAGGGCATGGACAACACATAAAACCATTCTGCTTGTTTGCCTCAGCCACTTCGAGAAAATTATGCACGCCCGTAATGTACTCGGAGGTGTGTCTGTCACCGTACATCCATTGCCGGTTCATCTGTGTGCATTATATATAATTAAGTGTGTCAAAAACCATTACAAAACATCATGAATAGAGAAGTGGCCAAATTAATAGAAGTTCATCATCACATTAAAACCAAAGTACAATATTGATCAAATGTTATTACTGAAAAAATAAATACATAAAGATCATACATAGTTCTCATTGAACAACATATAGCTCTCTAGAGCATCTAATTAAACCATACATTGAAACCATGTAGAACATTTCAATGCGACAACAAATGCGATCATAATCGCAACTAAGGTAACAATTGATCCAATGGCATAATGATACCAAGCCTCAGTATGAATGGCATATTTTCTCTTCTTTATAATCTTTAAGCGCATTGCATCCATCTTGATCTTGTGATCATCGACGACATCCGCAACATGCAACTCCAATTTCATATTCTCCTCCTCAATTCTTTTCAATTTTTCTTCAAGTAATTGTTTTCTTTTTCAACTAAATTTAACCTATCGACAATAGGGTCGGTTGGAATTTCCTGTTCACATACCTCCTAGATAAAAACAACTATGTCACGTTGGTCGGCATAATTGTCATAAACACTAAATAAAACAAATAGTTATAAAAGATAATATATACCACATCCGAATCATAGATAGGACAAGGGCCAATGGAGGCGGATACCAAAACCATCGCACTATATAATAACAAACAATAATATAAGTAAGAAAATTGTACAAGTATCTATCTAAATCATGCAAGTAAGATTTTTTTCTTTTAGAAAGAAGATAAGAACAAGAGGCTCACCACGGTGGTGCCGACGACGAGATCAACATGGGCGATCGACAGCGGTGAGGATAGGGACGGGATAGGATGGAACACCAAACCTAGACAAATCTTGAGGAAAATGGAGCTTGGACAAGGAGCTTCGAGAGAAGAAAGCTTAAGTGTGGCTCGGGCATTTCATCGAACACCTCAAGTGCATAGTAGGTGAGCTAGAGCACCACAAACCTCTCCCATGGCCGGCCAAAAAAAATGAGCACTGGCTCGGTTGGCAGGCAGGGGTGGGGGTATATATAGGCCTCCTTTTAGTCCTGGTTTGTGGCTAAAACTGGGACTAGAGGACAACCTTTGGTCCCGGTTCAAGCCACCAGTCGGGACTAATGGTGGTGGCCAGGAGAGAGGCTCATTGGTCCCGGATCATGTCTGGAACCAGGACCAAAGGGGTCAGACGAACCGGGACCAATGGCCGTCGAGGCCTGGCCATCGCCATGACCTCACGAACCGTGAATGATGCACCCTTTGGTCCCTGTTCGTAAGTGAATGCCCTTACCCAGGCCTCAATCAAAGCCCTGTTTTCTACTAGTGCATGTAAGCGGGCTTATAGCCCACGATTGTAGTTGCTCTGATGGATAAGTGCTACTGGCGTAGTTGGCTTGGCTCTGAACTTATGTGCGTATTACGTTATTTCCTAGAAAATTCATGCAGCGAAAGATCCTGAATTTGAGACTTTCTACAAAAAAAGTTCTTTTAAACAAGGGTATTCGTGCATGGATGGCATCCCCGGATCAAGCCATTCCCATTTTGGGTGGAACAGATCTACTAATTCGTTTATTACAGTTAGTAAGAGGCATCTTGAACTAAAAATTAGACCTAGCAGCTAAAAAAGGGTATCATCAACAATGGCAAGAATGGGGTTCATTCATATTTCCGGCATACAATCTTAAGGTGTTTTTTGACTAGATAGAAATAGTAAATTAGATATGAGATACCTATTCCATGATGGATTCAAACTTGTCATCTATTTTCATGCCTTTAGTAGGCTTAATATATAACTAATATCTGACATTTTACGGATTTTCTATACTATACCTATTTCTGTTTGTTACACTATTTCTGCTATGTAAGCCCACTCAAATCAGAGGTTAGAGCATCACATTTGTAATGCGAGGGTCATGTGTTCAAATGGTTGTGCTCGAAAGGCAGTTATGAATCAATTGACTAACTCAATTCCAATTCAGATAACGCGTGCATCATCTATCTTATCGTGGATGCTGATACATGATACGTCTCCAATGTATCTACTTTCCAAACACTTTTGCCCTTGTTTTGGCCTCTAACTTGCATGATTTGAATGCAACTAACCCAGACTGACACTTTTTCAGCAGAATTGCCATGGTGTTATTTTTGTTCAGAAATAAAAGTTTTCGGAATGACCTGAAAATCCATGGAGACACGTTTTGGAATTAATAAAAAATATTGGCGAAAGAATCAGTGTAAGGGGGCCACACCCTGTCCACAAGGGTGCAGGGCGTCCCCGTGGGGGGCGCCCCTGCCTCGTGGGCCCCCTGGACCTCCACCGACCTCAACTCCAACTCCATATATTCACTTTTGGGGAGAGAAAAATCAGAGAGAAGGATTCATCGCGTTTTACAATACGGAGCCGCCACCAAGCCCTAATCTTCCTCGGGAGGGCTGATCTAGAGTCCGTTCGGGGCTCCGGAGAGGGGAATCTGTCGCCAGTGTCATCATCAACCATCCTCCATAACTAATTTCATGATGCTCACCGTCGTGCGTGAGTAATCACATCATAGGCTTGCTAGACGATGATGGGTTGGATGAGATTTACCATGTAATTGAGTTAGTTTTGTTAGGGTTTGATCCCTAGTATCCATTATGTTCTAATATTGATGTTGCTATGACTTTGCCATGCTTAATGCTTGTCACTAGGGCCCGAGTGCCATGATTTCAGATCTGAACCTATTATGTTTTCATGAATATATGTGAGTTGTTGATCCTATCTTGCAAGTTATAGTCACCTACTACGTGTTATGATCCGGCAAACCCCGGAGTGACAATAGTCGGGACACTTCCCAGTGATGACCGTAGTTTGAGGAGTTCATGTATTCACTAAGTGATAATGCACTACTAGAAAACAGGCTATAGCTAATATGGACATTAATAGCGCACCACGTATGTGGTGCACCACTCCTATATAGTAGTGGCGCACCATTTATAGGTACACCATTAGTGTCCATATCACTAATGGCGCACCACACCCACGGTGCACCACTACTAACAATTTTTTTCAAAACTAGTAATGGCGCACCAGGGGATAGTGCGCCATTACTAGTTTTAACTAGTAATGGCGCACCACACACTCTGTGCGCCACTACTAATATTTTTTTTTACTTTTTTTTTCAAAATTAGTAATGGTGCACTTAGGGATAGTGCGCCATTACTAGTTAAAAGCAGTAATGGCGCACCACAACCACGGTGCGCCACTACTAACAATTTTTTTTCAAAACTAGTAATGGCGCACCACATACCAGGTGCGCCATTAGTAACCAAGGTTACTAATGGCGCATTCTTAGGAGGTGTGCCATTGTTAACCTGAGAGGAGCTAGATATTTTGGACAACCACCTACCACACTCACTTTCCCCACTTCATTCTCTCCACCTCCTCCTCCAAGCTTGTCTCGGCTGCCTCCTCCTACTCACCTCATTTGCACCATAGATTCACCCAAATTAAGTGGTTAAATTTCCTTTTTTTGATAGGTAAGTAAGGGGAAAACTTTCTTTATGTTCTAGATCTACTTTTTTCTCCCTCCAACAACATGCACATGCACTTTTTATGGCCTAGATCTACGTATGTTTGTGGTGTTGCATGTGTTTGTGTTTGCAGGTAGTGGTATTTGAAATGCGATAGTTGCCAATATTTTGCCGGAATGTTGATTCATTTCCGTTTCAGCGAGAATTTGGCACTATGCATTCTTTTTGGTCCTATTTTTAGGCAAAGTCATGCCAAAAAAAATTTGGTTCTAAAATATCGTTTTGCTCTACCCCGCAGGCGACCATGGTCCGCATGATGACCGAAGGCATCGTGAATAGGTTTTTGAGCTCCGCGAAGGCCGAGATGCTTCAAAAGAATAAGACGGAGATAAGATGTCTGTGTCAAAGATGCAAGCTGAAGAGCCTTATGGACCCGGATTCCGTACAGGTACGTGACCACCTGCTCTTGCATGGTTTCATGGATGGATATCGATGCCAAGGTGATGAAGATGATTATGAAGTCGTCCATGGGGGTCGGGCGAGAAATGAGGAAGGGCAGCAAGACAACCGCGGCGAGGGCGGGAGAGAGGACGAAGAATCTCCAGGACATGATCACGAAGTAGATGCAGTACACAGTCATCATGTAGAAGATGCCAGACATGATGATGAGGAAGATCAAGACGAAGGGCATGATCATGAAGATGAAGATGCCGGAGCAGAAGACGATGCACCATCGATGGGCTGGGTGCATGACCCTCATATTCAAGAGCTGCTTCTCAAGCAGACGGATAACGCAAGAGCTGCCGCCCGAGAGAAAGCCAAGCTGGATCAAATGGAGATAGACGCGGTTACTCCATTGTATGAAGGATGCAGGCCTGAAGATACCCGCCTGAAAGTAACGCTCATGGCCCTGGAGATGAAGGTAAAACACAAAATGACCGACACATGCTTCAACGAGAACATGTGATTCTGGCACGAACGTCTTCCCAAGGGGAACAAGTGCCCGACCAGTTTCGAGGAGGCGAAGAAAATCATTTGTCCTCTAGATTTACCGCACGTGAAATACCATGTGTGCATGAATAATTGCATCATTTGTCGGGACGAGCACGTGGAGTCTACCATATGTCCGATGTGCGGCGTCACTCAATACAAGAAGAGGAAGAAAGCTCCTCGAAAAGTGGTGTGGTACTTTTTGATCACTCCTTGTCTACAGCGGTATTTCACGGACCCTAAGGTAGCAAAGCTCCTGCGTTGGCACGCGGATAGGGAGGAGAAGAAGCGAGAAGATGACGGAAATGATCCGGAGATAAATAAAAAGACAAGATGCTGAGTCACCCTAAGGATGCGAGCCAGTGGCAAGCGTTGAACTTCGAACACCCAGAATTTAGGGACGATCCAAGGAACATCATGCTGGGCGCGAGCACCGATGGAGTCAATCCATTTGGCAGCCAGAGAAGCACACATAGCACCTAGCCTGTGTTTGTGTGGATGTACAACCTTCCCCCCTGCTTGTGCATGAAGAGGAAGTACATTCACATGAGTATGCTAATTGAAGGGCGGAAACAACCAGGGAATAACATCAATTTGTATCTGGGGCTGCTGAAAGAGGACCTAGACATGCTGTGGAAAACGCCAGCCAATACGTGGGACGCCGCAGAGAAAGAATATTTCCCTATGAGAGCTGCACTGCTGACGACGGTGTACGACTATCTCGGTTACGGATATGTCACGGGGCAGGTGGTCTATGGATTTTTTGGATGCGTCAGGTGCATGGATGACACAATGTATCGCCAACTAGATAGACATCCCAGGTCCATGGATTTTCTGGGTGCGTCAGGTGCATGGATGACACAACCGTATATAGGGTTCAACGGGTTCGGGTGCTACAGGGCTGCAATGACTTGTTACCTCCGTTTTGACCCCATGGGGCTGAAGAATATGATGTGATGACCCTCAGCGCCTGCTTAAGCTGGTCCCTGCTTTGGCCGAAGAGCCAGATTCGTTTGGGGGCGAGGGACACCACCCCACAGACAACACCACCAGTCATGTCGGCGCCAAGCCATGGCAAGACCACCGCAACGCTACCGTCGTCAGCTGATCCGGACATGCATATGGCACAGGATCCGGACGATGACGATGTACATTTTCCAACGTCGATAAGTACTTCAACGAACATGGGTACAGTGACGAATTCTTGGGGCCTTTTTCTCAAGAACCCAACCCTGCAAAAGACGATCGTGATCTAGCTGGTACTGCGGAGAAACCCAATTGCAATAGGCGTCGTCTGGAGTTCAGTTCTCAGGAGACGCCTCCAGCTGCCGCCTTCACCGAGCCTTAGATAGCCGAGGTGTGAAATATTATCAGCCCCAACACACTCAAGAAGGTGGTCTCTGAGCAGAACTCGATCCAATTACAGCAGAAGAAGCAGAAGGGATGGAAAAGAAAGAATAACAAGGGTGCGAGCCAGCTGGCACCGAGTACGATCCATGCTCAGGACGGACCACCTTCACCTAAGGATATCTCGAGGAGGGTGCATGTGGCGGGTAGGCCGATGCTACCGACTAATCTGCTCAATGCTGCAACTGGTGCTATGCGGAGTCTGCATGACAGTGTTCTTTCTTTGGAAGCGGTGTCTCTTCGAGAATGATGTGGCATACCCGGTTTTCATGGCCAAGGTGCCAGAGGGCAAGGGCTTTGTCGATAGCACCATCGGGGGTATGATCGTCCTGCGGTTTGATGACATCTTCGCTATATTTAACCTTCATTCGCTGCACTACACCTTCATTCGGCTATTTTCGCTTAGTATGGAGATGCGGATCATTAGAGACAAAGACCCCAGACATCGTGATAGTCGACCCCTTTTACATGCGTGCGAAGATCTTGGGCAGCGCTGGGGACCGGCAAGTCGCGAGTTCATACCTCGAAAGCGTCATTCTGGCGAACCGAGATAAGGATAACTTCCTTGTGCCTTACTTTCCCGAGTAAGTCATCCCCTCACCGCCCCGTAACATATGATTTCTTAGATTTCGATCGTTCTTTTTTTTCTAACATTCCGTGTTTTCTGCAGTGACACACGTTGCACACTCATCCTCTTAAGCCCGAAATATTCCATGGCCACGTATTTCGACTCGGACCGTCAGTCGAAGAAAGACTACACAAATATCAAGAAAGTTCTTGATGATGCTCTCCCCGGCTACGCCAAATCTGGAGGCACCCTCAGGAGGCCAATTTGTAGGTACAGCAAGCACGTGTTCACCCACGTAAGGACGTTCCCCTGCGTCAAGCAGCCGCCTGGCGGTCAGAAGGATGCCTACTATGCCCTCCATCACATGCGGGCGATCGTACGGGACCATAATCACCTTCTGCTACCAACTAATCTCAAAGATTGGGCCGCACGCTTGTCGGCAATCCAGGACACGGACATCAGA
The DNA here is from genome assembly GCF_018294505.1 of Triticum aestivum. Classification (NCBI taxonomy): domain Eukaryota; kingdom Viridiplantae; phylum Streptophyta; class Magnoliopsida; order Poales; family Poaceae; genus Triticum; species Triticum aestivum. The sequence continues at coordinate 50,528,250 of NC_057813.1, forward strand.
CAAGAATTCTTTCGCATCCAGTTAGAGTTTTGCGGAAATCATCCATCAAGATGTCCTTCGTACCTAAGGGCAGTTCTACCTCAGATATTAACCGTCCAACAGTGAAATAGAAACAACGCTACAAATGCAGGCTGACAACGACCGCGATTTCATGATCATCATGATAGACGGTGGCTTCATCCACGCTCATGTTGTAATTAAACTTTAGTGAACTTGTATGTCTCTTTAGTTTGGACAGTCGTTCAACTTATATGTAATCGATGCTATTTATTAGTAGGACCATGAATCGTGCTATCAATGTGTTGCTTTTCTCTTTCTATCCTTTTGTTGCATACTTATATATTGCTTATGTATTGTCTGTGAATTCCTACTAAATTTTTGTTGTCTAGTGCATAGAGATGTCATCGTATGTCGTGTACAAGGGTAAGGTTCCCGGAGTCTACGACGACTGGGAGGAGTGTCAGAGACAGGTTCACCGTTTCAGCGGTAATAGTTACAAATGGTACACCACTAGGGCGAAGACGGAAGCTAGATACGCACGCTATCTAGCGGGAGAGAGGAGGGAGCTTTGGAGGAACCGTATGAAGACCCGTTTCATCGCGATGATGCTCATTGTGACCGAACTCTCTTCTATGTGATGGTAGTTTAGATGATCGATATTGACTTGTAATGTGAAGACAAACTCGCTACTCGCGGTCTCGAGACTTGTAATGTTCTAACTTTGTTCGGTATTTTGAATTCGGAGACTAATATGATGAATTGTATTCGGAGGCTAATCTTCTATTGTATTTGATAAATCTGCTGTTTATATGTTGTGTTGTTTATATTCTGTGTTGTAATGTATTTTGTAACCTGTGCAAATATCAGAAAAGAAAAAAAATCCTAATATTCATAGTAGTGGCGCACCATATTGCACTTTAGTGGCGCACTGAAATAAACACACGAGTGGCGCATTATCTAAAAGTGCGCCATTAGTAACCCAGAGCACAAGGTAAATATGGCCCCCTGGGAGGGATAGTAATGGCACACTGTTGGACATAGTAATGGCGCACTATGTGGTGCGCCACTATTATCTGGGATACTAGTGGCGCACGAGAGGTGTGCCATTACTATTTGTTACTAGTGGCGTGTTAATAGTGGTGCACCTGTAGTGCGCCATTAATAGCAAAAACAGGTGCGCACTAACAGCCCTTTTTCTAGTAGTGATGCTTTGGTCTGGTACTCTATTAAAAGGAGGCCTTTATATCCCTTAGTTTCCAATAGGACCCCGCTGCCACGGGAGGGTAGGACAAAAGATGTCATGCAAGTTCTTTTCATAAGAACGTATGACTATATTCGGAATACATGCCTACATTTAATTGACGAACTGGAGCTAGTTCTGTGTCACCCTATGTTATAACTATGATGAATTGCATCTGACATGATTATCCATGATTGATCCATTGACTACGAGATTTTCACATATTGATCTTTGTTTAGTTACTTCTCCGTTGCAACTGTTACGATTGCTACAAAACTGCTATTGTTGCTTTTGTCACCGTTATGGTTACCTCCATACTACTTTGCTACTAAATACTTTGCTGCAGACATTAAGTCTTTCGGGTGTGGTTGAATTGACAACTCAGCTGTTAATACTTGAGAATATTCTTTGGCTCCCCTTGTGTCGAATCAATAAATTTGGGTTGAATAGTCTACCCTTGAAAACTGTTGCGATCCCCTATACTTGTGGGTTGTTAAGACTCTTTTCTGGCGCCGTTGCCGAGGAGCATAGCTCTATTCTTTGAGGCACTTGGGATTTATATCTATTGATCACAAAGAACCAAGATTTTTCCCTCAACTAAGAGGGGAGGTAAGGAACTGCCATCTAGCTCTGCACTTGATTCACCTTCTGTTATGAGTAAATTTGCGACACCTACACATGCACCTAGTATTGATTCTGATATGTCCCATGTTATTGTGGTGGCACTTCTGCTATGCATGATGCTTATGATGATACTACTTCTTTGCTTGATAATATTGTGCCATTAGGTGAATTTCTTGATGAACAACTTGCTAGGGTTAGAGAAAATGAAATTATTGAAACTGATAATATTGATGAAAGTGATGATGAAGAATCTCCCCCTAGATATGAATTGAATGTTGTACCTGAGGGTTATGTTATGGATGAAGAAACTGCTAGAGACCTTTTTGCTTGCAAAGATATATATGATCTTAAGAAACTGTTAGCTAAGCTGAAAGAGAAGTCTCTGAATGCTAGAATGAAATATGACCCTGCTTTTGCTACTTCACCTATCTGTGTTACTGATAAGGATTATGATTTCTTGGTCGATCCTGAGTTAATTACTTTGGTTGAATCTGATCCTTTTTATGGCTATGAATCCGAAACTGTTGTGGCACATCTTACTAAATTGAATGATATAGCCACCCTATTTACTCATGAGGAAAAAATTCACTATTATTATATCCTTAAATTGTTTCCTTTCTCATTAAAGGGTGATGCTAAGATATGGTTTAACTCTCTTGCTCCTGGTTGTGTGTGTAGTCCCCAGGATATGATTTATTGCTTCTCGGCAAAATATTTCCCCGCTCATAAGAAACAAGCTGCCTTAAGGGAAATATTTAATTTTGTGCAAATTGAAGAAGAGAGTCTCCCACAAGCTTGGGGGAGGCTTCTCTGATTACTTAATCCTTTGCCCAATCATCCTCTCAAGAAAAATGAAATACTTGATATCTTTTATAATGGACTAACCGATGCTTCCAGAGAGCACCGGGATAGTTGTGTTGGTTGTGTTTTCGGGAAAGAACTGTTGAGCAAGCTGAACTGCTATTGAATAACATATTGAGCAATGATAATGATTGCACACTTCCTGAACCAACTCCTAAGCCAACTCTGAAGAAAATGGGTATTCTATTTCTCAGTCCTGAGGACATGCAAGAGGCAAAGAAATCTATGAAAGAAAAAGGTATTGAAGTTGAATATGTTAAGAATTTACCACATATTGAAGAAATACATGGTCTTGATAACCCGACACAGGTAGTAAAGGTAAATTCTCTCTATAGATTTGATGAAGGTGATGTCCCTCGTAATAAGTCTGCTAACCAATGTTTGGATGAGTTTGATAATTTTATTGTTAAACAAGAAAACTTCAATGCTTATGTTGGTAGAATATTGAAATGTAATGCTTTATGGTTGAACACTTGATTGATTATATGTCTAGAGTTAAAGGTGACCTTAAGCTTATTAGTAAACATGCATCCATGGTTACCACTCAAGTAGAACAAGTGCTTAAGGCACAAGATGAATTGATCCATGAGTTAAATAATAAGAATAATGATAACGTTGTTAGGGTTATGACTAGAGGTGGTAGAATGGCTCAGGAACCTTTGTACTCTGAGGGCCATCCTAAGAGAGTTGAGCAAGATTCTCACAGAACTAATGTTGATGCATCTAGTCCTTCTAAGAAAAAGAAAAAGGAAAAATGATAGGACTTTGCATGCTTCTAGTGAACCTGTTGCTGAAACACCTGAGAATCCCAATGATATTTCTATTTCTGATGCTGAAACACAATCTGCTAATGAACATGAACCTAGTGATAATGTTAATGTTGATGCTCAACCAAATAATAATAATGAGGTAGAGATTGAACCTGCTGTTGATCTTGATAACCCACAATCAAAGAACCAATGTTATGATAAGAGAGACTTCGTTGCTAGGAAGTGTTGGGGAATGTAGTAATTTCAAAAAAAATCCTACACGCATGTAAGATCATGGTGATGCATAGCAACGAGAGGGGAGAGTGTCGTCCACGTACCCTCGTAGACCGTAAGAGGAAGCGTTATGACAACGCGGTTGATGTAGTCGTACGTCTTCACAATCGACCGTTCCTAGTACCGAATGTACGGCACCTCCGCAATCTGCACACGTTCAGCTCGGTGACGTCCCATGAACTCACAATCCAGTAGATCTTCGAGGGAGAGTTCCGTCAGCACGACGGCGTGATGACGGTGTTGATGAAGCTACCGACACAGGGATTCGCCTAAGCACTGCTATGATATGCCCGAGGTGAATTATGGTGGAGGGGGACACCGCACACGGCTAAAAGATCAATGTTCAACTTGTGTGTCCATGGGGTGCCCCCCTCCCCCGTATATAAAGGAGTGGAGGAGGGGGAGGGACGTCCTCTCTTGGGCGCGCCATAGGGGAGTCCTACTCCAACCGGGAGTAGGATTCCCCCCCTTCTAAGTTGGAGTAGGAGAGGTAGGAAAGAGAAGGGAGAGAAGAGGGAAAGGGGGGTCGCCCGCCTCACCCAATTCGGATTGGGCTTGGGGGGGGCTCCTAGGCTTCCTCCTCCTCTATTCCACTAAGGCCCAATAAGGCCCATACACTCCCCAGCGAATTCCCATAACTCTCCAGTACTCCGATAAATGCCCGAACCATTTAGAACCTTTCCGATGTCTGAATATAGCCGTCCAATATATCAATCTTTACGTCTCGACCATTTCGAGACTCCTAGCCATGTCCCCGATCTCATCTGGGACTCCGAACTACCTTTGGTACATCAAAACACATAAACTCATATTATCGATCGTCACCGAACTTTAAGCGTGCGGACCCTACGGGTTCGAGAACTATGTAGAAATCACCAAGACACGTCTCCGATCAATAACCAATAGCGGAACCTGGATGCTCATATTGGCTCCTAAATATTCTACGAAGATCTTTATCGGTCAAACCGCATAACAACATACGTTGTTCCCTTTGTCATCGGTGTGTTACTTGCCCGAGATTCGATCGTCGGTATCTCAATACCTAGTTCAATCTCATTACCGGCAAGTCTCTTTACTCATTCTATAATGTATCATCCCATAACTAACTCATTAGTGACATTGCTTGCAAGGCTTATAGTGATGTACATTACCAAGAGGGCCCAGAGATACCTCTCCGACAATCAGAGTGACAAATCCCAATCTTGATCTATGCCAACTCAACAAGTACCATTAGAGACACCTGTAGAGCACCTTTATAATCACCCAGTTATGTTGTGATGTTTGGTAGCACACAAAGTGTTCCTCCGGTATTCGGGAGTTTCATAATCTCATAGTCATAGGAACATGTATAAGTCATGAAGAAAGCAATAGCAACATACTAAACGATCGAGTGCTAAGCTAACGGAATGGGTCAAGTCAATCACATCCTTCTCTAATGATGTGATCTCGTTAATCAAATGACAACTCATGTTTATGGCTTGGAAACTTAACCATCTTTGATTCAACGAGCTAGTCAAGTAGAGGCATACTAGTGACATTTTGTTTGTCTATGTATTCACACATGTACTAAGTTTCCAGTTAATACAATTCTAGCATGAATAATAAACATTTATCATGATATAAGGAAATATAAATAACAACTTTATTATTGCCTCTAGGGCATATTTCCTTCAGTCTCCCACTTGCACTAGAGTCAATAATCTAGTTCACATCACCATGTGATTTAACACCAATATCCACATCTGTATGTGATTAACACCCATAGTTCACATCGTCATGTGACCAACACCCGAAGGGTTTACTAGAGTCAATAATCTAGTTCACATCTCTATGTGATTAACACCCAAAGAGTATTAAGGTATGATCATGTGTTGCTCGTGAGAGAAGTTTAGTCAACGGGTCTGTCACATACAGAGCCGTATGTATTTTGCAAATATTCTATGTCTACAATGCTTTACACGGAGCTACTCTAGCTAATTGCTCCCACTTTCAATATGTATCCAGATTGAGACTTAGAGTCATCTGGATCGGTGTAAAAGCTTGCACCGATGTAACTCTTTACGACGAACTCTTTTATCACCTCCATAATCAAGAAACATTTCCTTAGTCCTTACTAAGGATATTCTTTACCGCTGTCCAGTGATCTACTCCTAGATCAAAATTGTACTCCCTTGTCCAACTCAGAGCAAGGTATACAAATAGGTCTGGTACACAACATAGCATACTTTATAAAACCTATGACTGAGGCATAGGGAATGACTTTTCATTCTCTTTCTATTTTCTGCCACGGTCGGGTTTTGAGTCTTACTCAACTTCACACCTTTGCAACACAGGCAAGAACTCCTTCTTTGACTGTTCCATTTTGAACTACTTCAAAATCTTATCAAGGTATGTACTCATTGAAATCAAGCGTCTTGATCTATCTCTATAGATCTTGATGCTCAATGTGTAAGCAGCTTCACCGAGGTGTTTCTTTGAAAAACTCCTTTCAAACACTCCTTTATGCTTTCCAAAAAATTCTACATTATTTCTGATCAACAATATGTCAGTCACATATACTTATCAGAAAGGTTGTAGTGCTCCCAGTCACTTTCCTGTAAATACAGGCTTCACCGCAAGTCTGTATAAAACTATATTCTTTGATCAACTCATCAAAGTGTATATTCCACCTCCGAGATGCTTGCACCATTCCATAGATGGATCACTAGAGTTTGCACACTTTGTTAGCACCTTTAGGATTGACAAAAACCTTCTGGTTGCATCATATACAACTCTTCTTTAATAAATCCATTAAGGAATGCAGTTTTGACATCCATTTGCCAGATTTCATAAAATGTGGCAACTGCTAACATGATTCGGACAGACTTAAGCATCGATACGAGTCAGAAAATCTCATCGTATTCAATAACTTGAACTCTGTCAAAAACCTTTTTCGACAAGTCTAGCTTTGTAGATAGTAACACTACTATCAGCATCTGTCTTCCTCTTGAAAATTCATTTATTTTCTATGGCTTGCCGATCATCGAGCAAGTCCACCAAAGTCCACACTTTGTTCTCTTACATGGATCCCATCACATATTTCATGGCCTTCAAGCCATTTTGCGGAATCTGGGCTCATCATCGCTTCCTCATAGTTCATAGGTTCGTCATGGTCAAGTAACATGACCTCCAGTATAGGATTATCGTACCACTCTGGTGTGGATCTTACTCTGGAAGACCTACGAGGTTCGGTAGTAACTTGATCTGAAGTGTCATGATCATTATCATCAGCTTCCTCACTAATTGGTGTAGGGATCACATGAACTAATTTCTGTGATGAACTACTTTCCAATAAGGGAGCAGGTACAGTTACCTCATCAAGTTCTACTTTTATCCCACTCACTCCTTTCGAGAGAAAATCCTTCTCTAGAAAGTATCCATCTTAGCAACGAATATATTGCCTTCGAATCTGTGATAGAAGGTGTACCCAACAGTTTCCTTTGGGTATTCTATGAAGACGCACTTCTCCGATTTGGGTTCAGGCTTATCAGGTTGAAGCTTTTTCACATAAGCATCGCAGCCCCAAACTTTAAGAAACGACAACTTTGGTTTCTTGCCAAACCACAGTTCATAAGGCGTCGTCTCAAGGGTTTTTGATGGTGCCCTATTTAAAGTGAATGCAACTGTCTCAAATGCATAACCCCAAAACGATAGTGGTAACCTAGTAAGAGACATCATAGATCGCACCATATCTAATAAAGTGTGGTTACGACGTTCAGACAAACCATAACGTTGTGGTGTTCCAGGCGGCTTGAGCTGTGAAACTATTCCACATTGTTTTAAATGAAGGCCAAACATGTAACTCAAATATTCTCCTCCACGATTAGATTGTAGAAACTTTATTTTCTTGTTACGATGATTCTCCACTTCACTCTGAAGTTCTTTGAACTTTTCAAATGTTTCAGACTTGTGTTTCATTAAGTAGATATACCCATATCTGCTCAAATCATCTATGAAGGTAAGAAAATAACGATACCCGCCACGAGCATCAACACTCATCAGACCGCATACATTGGCATGTATTATTTCCAATAAGTTATTAGCTCGTTCCATTGTTCCGGAGAACGGAGTTTTAGTCATCTTTCCCATAAGGCACGATTCGCAAGCATCAAATGATTCATAATCAAGTGATTCCAAAAGTCCATCTTTATGAAGTTTCTTCATGCGCTTTACACCGATATGACCCAAACGGCAGTGCCACAAATATGTTGCATTATCATTATCAACTTTACATCTTTTGGCATCAATATTATGAATATGTGTATCACTACGATCAAAATTCAATAAACCATCAACATTGGGTGTATGACCATAGAAGGTTTTATTCATGTAAATAGAATAACAATTTATTCTGTGTCTTAGATGAATAATCGTATCGCAATAAACATGATCTAGTCATATTTATGCTCAACGCAAACACCAAATAACATTTATTTAGTGTGACAGCCTGATTTTTGGCCCTTTCTTTTTTCTTTTGTTTTTCCGAGGTTTATGCCTGAGTTTTTCTTTTTCGTGGCTTTGTGGTCTGGAAACTGAAGAAGATGCCCTCTTCTTTGTTTCCAGAGTGGCTTGTCATTCCAAAATCTTTCCCTAGACCCTGTCATTTCCATCCTAGCCCAAATCCCAATATTCTTTTTATTGGGAATATTCCTTTTCTATTAAAGGAATAACTCCAATTGCCCTAGGTTGTGAAGCAACCTATATTTCCATCACTCCAAAAGTTCCCAAATATATCTCATAATTTTTTTGGGTCATATCTTGATCAAATATGGCAAAACTTTTCATTGCCATGTACAAAAATAATTCCCCAATAATTATTCTTCATTTCTGTCTAGTGTGGTTTTCTATGAAGGAAGTACCACCTATATTTTCTTGATTGCTCCCCAACTCCTTGGGCATGCTTATATGTCCAAATAATTGCCTCATGCACAAGTTGAACTTTATTTGCTTAGCCAATCTTCCTCAGTGAATTTTCAAAGTTTCTGTCAAACAGAAGCCATTGTGAAGGAAGTACTAGCTAGGGATACCCAAATGAGTTGAACTTTTTCACACTCCTTAACGTGCTCATATTAACCCCTTTCTACCCATTTCCAGCCCCATCCAATCATCTATGTGAGCACAGGAGCAAATCTTTGATTCTGGCAATATTTTCAGGTTGTGAAGCAAGTGTATTTTATATTGCTTCAAAAATCCTTATAAATTAAAAGATCATTCTTATACCCATAAAACATATCTCCGCCCATTTTGGGAATATTCCATTAAGCCATTATCCCTCTAGAAGTTTTACAAGTTTCTGTCCAGAGGAGATACTTGTGAAGGAAGTACCATTTTGGTTTATCCAAATGGTATGAAACATTTCTCATCATCTTCATATGATCAAATAACCCTGCCTTGCTCAAACTCAGCTCAATCCAATCAACCATGTGAGTGCATAATCATGATCTTCAAATCTGACCAGATTATGTGGTTGTTAAGCAACTATATTAAATCTTGATCCATTTACCCTCAAACTCCCCAGGACTGTAGTCCTTCCTAGACTAAACACCCCAGACAACTTATTTGGCGCATAGCATATCCCTGTTTACCACATTGAGCTGATAAAGTTTACTGCAGTAAACTTTAGGGCTCACTAACTATTTAACTAAAGACATTTTAACCAAAGTACCACCTCAGTTGAAACCACCCTTCGAAGGACTTACCACTAGACATCAATTGCCAGTTGTTTGCCTCCCACACATGCCAGCGCTGGTGGTGACCATCGTTTTGGCATGCCATGAACACGTCCAGTGGCTGTTTGTGCTGGACCCCCTCCCCCTCTCGTCAGCTTCGCGCTTGTGAAGATGTCCATTGTCTTCCTCTTGTCTTCGTCGTTCCCCTGGACCCCTCCCCCCCTCCGTCCGCTTGCTCACCGATGCTCGCCGCCGCGTGAACACGTGCGTACAGTGGAGATTTGGCGCTGCCCATCGCCGTGGTCTTCCTCCCTGCCCCTCCCTTGGCCGTCTCTTCCCCGTCAGACTCCCCCTGATCCTCCCTCGTCTCCTGCCTCCGAGCTCATCCACGCGAGCACGCGTCCGCGGTGCCGGACACGCGGCCGTGGCGACGCCAGCTCGGCCCCCTTGTCCCGCGGCTATATAAGCCCTCCCCGAGCCCTCCCGAGCTCACCTCTGGCCTTCTGAACCTCCACTAGCCTCGCCCATGCTCTTCCCCGAGCTCCAGGAGCTCACGAGCCCCCCATGGTTGCCATGGCCGCCGCTTCTGCCCCTCCTTGATTCGGTCAAACCCAGCCCTTCCACTCTGTTCTGCCATCACTAGTAGCCTCCCCAAGTCCCCTAGATCCACCCCAGTGCCCCCATTCCTTCTTCGGTGGCCTATGGCCATGAGTTCGCTGGAGCCCGGAGAGCCCCGTCCGCCGCGGCCATAGTCCCGCCCTACCCGAGTCTCCCCGATGTTCGTGTGGTGGTGGGACGGGTGCGCCTCACCGTCCTGAGCACTCCGGCGGTCCAAGCTCTATGGGAGGTGGCCCGTGTGGCCGGAGCGAGCGCCGGCGCTAGCGGCCTCTCCTCTGCTCTGCGTGCGGCGGCGGGAGAAGGAGAGAGGAAGAAGAGAAGAGAGGAGAGAGAGGGAGTGGGTAAGGTGGGACCCACCTGCCAACCACACAGGAGCCGGCCCCGCCACTGCCATGCTGGATAAGTGGAAGCGTAATTCCTGGAATACGCTTTCCATTTTTCTGTTTTAGCACAGTCTGTAAAATAAATTTTTACAGATAGGTCCCTGGCAGTAAAACCCTTATATCTTTTTAACCGTAACCCCAAATAAGGTGAAACCAACGCCCACTTCTTCGTTTCGTCGAGCCCGTTCTGTTGGTTTCATTTTCTCTGTGGTTTGATGTTGCTAAAATGACCTTTTTGCCCTTGCGCGTAAACAGCCCCTCCAAGAGAGAACTGTTTCCGGCAAATCTTTCCGCAGCTTCACCGCACTTCTCCCCGATGCCTTCTTCATCCCCAGGAAAGCCACAATACCCACTTGTATGATAGTCATGCAGTAGCCATGGTTTTCAACTTGAATCTTTATTAAAAGTTTGCTTGTTGAAAAGATGGTTATCATTGTTTCGGTGATGTTTAGATTTGCATGTTCACTTTTGTGCTAAGTTGTCTTGTACTTTGTTATCATGTTCTACCTGCTAGTATTTCCTTTCATATGTTTATGCTTGCTAGTAGTACATGTTGATGTTGATGATGGTCATGCTAGTTAGTATGCCATGCTCAGTGGATATGATTTATTGTTGATATGGTGGATAGTTATGTGATACCCTCATGATTATGTTGATATCATGTTCATGTATTTTATCATGGCTTAGCATATTTGCATTCAAGTTAACCGGATTAAATTGAACTTGAACAACTGTTGGCTGAGTCATGGTGCTGCTGAAACGATACTGACTAGTGCAACCACGCTTACCGGTATGGGATGGTCCTAACTGGGTCTATTGCCATGCCTCTCGCCAATGCCTCCAACGAGGGAAGGTTATGGGCTCGCGCTACCCTGATCAGGTAGGCGGACATAAGCCTTGTGTGACCGTTGTTGTTGTTATGTGCACATGTCCCTGTTTGGGACGGTTTATTGTTTTGGGCCACGACGGTGGTCGTTGAGGTGTCTGGAGGTAGACACGGGGCCACCCATGACTTGGCCCAGAGGGGAGTGAGTCGGAGTTGCCAGGAGAGTGTCATGGCAGTAGGACGGTTTTGTCGGAACACCGTTGGTCCACCTGAATGGGAGTGCGAGGCCATAGGTTCCGTAGTGTGGGTACAGTGTACTAACCTTTGCAGAGTGTATATTAAATCTATCGATAGCCGCGCCCGCGGATAAGGGCCCAGGTTGAAAGTAGGTCACACCATGAGTCAATAGTAATAAGAATAATGTGCTAAATAACAATGAGATAAGTTGGTCGTGATCGCCGTAAGGATCACGGGCCATTTAGTGGTCGGGTTGTGATCGCCGTAAGGATCACGGGCCATTTAGTGGTTGGGTTATGATCGCCGTAAGGATCAGGGGCCATGTATTGGTCAGGTTGTGATCGCCGTAAGGGTCACGGGCCAAGTGTTGGTTGGGTTGTGATCGCCGTAAGGATCACGGTTTGGGACCAAGTGTTGGTCGTGGTTGTGATCGACGTAAGGATCATGGTGGTATCGAGGATACCGAGTTGTTGTATATTCGTGATGTTGTGCGAGAGTCGTGGGTAAAGATCAAGCTCCTTGTGGTCATTTACTGATCGCTACGGTATTGTTCATACCAAGCTTGATTTGATCCTGAGATGATCGTGTGATGGTTCGAGGTTGGTAAGTGATGCATGTGTTGGTTACGAGGTAACCCAAGCAGAATAAGTGGTGCATGTAGTGTGATCATGTTGCATGCTAGTATTGTCAGATTAATATGTTGATGTTGTGGTGGTTGTATCATGTTCATGTTATATTGTTCTGATGATCTCATGATAATTCATGTTTAACCTGTAATTGCCATGCTGTTGTCTGTCTTGAATGCTTCTGGTTTGTTGTGAGCTTGCAAGTACATTCAATGTACTGACCTGGCGTGTCATGCCAGTTTGCAGGTCATGCCAGATTTGATTGTTTGCTTGTCGTGGTTTCCGTTCGTGCGAGCTAGGATAAGTGTTCCAGCCAGAGTCCCTGCGGAGTGGAGTTCACCACCTTCGTCGTCGTTCCACTGCTAGAGTTCTTCCGCTGCATCATGTTGTTCTGCTGCTTGCATAGAGCAACTAAGGATGGCGTATTTCCGCTGTACCGATGTTATTCATTGTAATATCAGAGACCTTGTACTCATATTCGTGTAATAATAGAAAGCTGGTTTGTTCTATGCTAAGCAGTGCTGTATTCCAAAAGACTTCTCCTCGATCTTTGGGCTGGAATACGGGGCGTCCCGGTTTCTCTGAGCCGGGGTGCCACAGGCTTGGTATCATAGCAGGTCTAGTTGTAGGACGCCCTAGACCGCGCGAACGTTAGAAATCGGTAGTATGGAGACTGGCTTGATGATTGCATTTGGTTGATGCATTTGTGTGTTGCATAGCATGCATATAGCCTTAGTATTTGTAGTAACGGTTTATCTGGTGAGTGTAGCTGGCATCGGTTCGGATCCACTACAACTCAACCTTTGCATTCCTCCAGTTCTTTTCCTTCGGTGTTTGGTGTCATTTCTGTCCCAGCAGAGTGATGCTAAGTGATCCCGACACTGTTTGCAAAAATGGTGCTCAAGTATCGCGCCAATGTCTTTCTTTCGGTCCTGTCTATCATTTCGGTGATGGACATATGTATATCCCGGATCGTTCTTTTATTTTGTCATGTTGGCAACCCTTAATGATCTTAGTTATCAAGAAAGGGCAATGTCAGCAGCCTCAGCTTTTCCCCGGTATCCTATTTCTTGGACGAGTAAGGATCTTTTTCCATCCGCTTGATAATAATGCGGGTGCGACCTTCGTGTCCCACTGCATGATTACCAAGTACGTCTTCGCCTCTAAGCTAGTTCAGGTTGCTACCTGGCTAAGCTAGCACTTGGTGTAGCAATGCTTACACCAATTCTTCCACACATTTATTTGTCCTCGTGCACATCATCACAGCATGCTAGATCGTAGTACCGGAGATTCCGCGAAATTGGTGTGCTTAAGTAGGCATGCATATTGTGTGACTAGCAGTAATATGTGATGATTGCTTGATTTATTATATTAGTGGTATGCTTGTGTGCTTTTGTTTTAGTCGTTTCTGTTGTTCCTTTCTTTGGGCCTTCAGTGTTACAAATTTTCCCCCTATTAAAGTTGCTCGTCAGCCGACACCGGACCCGAAGAGTCAGCAAGAAATGCATATATTTGGAAACTCAGCTAAACAGAATGGAATTATCAGCTGACTGCAGTGAAATTTGGAATATCTTGTCTGGATGCAAAAGAAATCCTGGATGGACCGTCAGTATCAAGTTTGCATTAGCGTGCACTCATCACAACAAAATGATTAAATCAGCAAGAAGATAAATTGTGTGCAAGGTTGGGAGAAGATTATCAAAGGTATGGCTCAGATACAAGTTTAATATTTCGTTGAGGGTGATTTTGGAACTCGATGTACCTGGAAGCAAACAAAAATATGGCATGTACTCAGAAAGGAGAATAGTCCGGCAAAACCCTGTTTCATACAAGAAATCAACATCAGAATTATTAAGATGGTATATATATGTGGAAATCGGTCCGCATATCACAATAAGAAGCTTCTGGTGAAAGCAGCCCAATCTTCCCTCGCAAGATACCCAAGAGGCTTCCAAGGCAAGATTCATCTATCTTCCTCAGTATGATACGTGGATGATTTCACGTGCAAGGTACCCTGTCTTCTTTAGTAAGCAACCGCAAAAGCTTCCAGCATAAGGTACTGAGTCTTTCCCCAGCAAAGTCTTTAAGGGGGTAAGCTTATGAAGCACGATGAAAGTTTCGAGCTCAAGCCAGCCTATCTTCCTCAGTAAGACATTGGTACAAGGTAGTACATCGTGAATTGACAGCATATGGCAGTGGATCCCAAGAATCAGATCCGCAACATTTTGGTCAGAATCAAGAATCAGTCAGAATACACGTCTGTCTCAGAATCAGATTCTCATATATATGCAGTGAACATACCACCTAGATCTTACAAGTCACTCGGATGAGGATCTGATAACCACGTGAGGATGATTAAGAGAAGAAAGCCAGTATACACTGCAGTATGACAAAGGATTATGAGGATTGACAACATCAATGAGCTCAATACAAGTACCCGTGAACCTGGAAAATGATCCTAATGAGCCCTTGTCCCCTTTCTCTCCAATGACGGCACCACGCCTGTGATCTGAGCTGTTTCTAGCTATTCGGGATGGATGCCAATTTTTGTTTCTCTCTTCAACAACTGTCACGAGTCTGAGCTGCTTTTCGACCGTCTCGTACAACTGTTGAGTTTATTTTGTGACAGTAGCCCTATAGCTGCTTTTTGGCTATTTTAGGGAGCTACCACCTTCTTCTTATCGACCTGGTCTCATGCTCTGATCTGCTTTTCAGCCGTCCTAAGCTGTGGTTGAGTTCTTTCAGTAATGTCCCAGATCTGAGTTGTAAAGACCGTTCTGGTGGCTACTGATTTATTTGCCGATTTCTTGCAAGGGTTTCAGATGATCATTTCCCAACGATCAAAACTTGAGAGGTGTTGAACCTGACATTTAATGGGTTACCTTATCAGAAAAATGAGGATAAACTACAATTGCTAAAAAATTGCACCGACAGTACCTATGGTCATACGAAGAAGCAATATGGCCCAACTCTTTCAGCCAAAGATCCATACCAAGAAAACTATAATGAAGGAGCAAGACCAGTGATGCAGGTATAAAAATTGTACACGACCCCCATGGTGCAGATCCCCCGGACAGTTTAAGTCATTATTGATCCACATGGATATGCCTACAGCATGAGTAATCGGCATGAGGAATAACAGTCTGGAAGCTTGAGTCCTCACTTATATGGATCATCATGGATAGCCTGTCGTGAACAAGTCAAGTCTGCAGATATAATAATACAGGCCAAACCCTTTATGCTGGCCGCGACAGGAGACAATCAAATATTTGGTACGGATCTGATACTCACAACAATGGAACCGGTTAAGATGATTCAGAAACTTCTGCGATGAGTCAGAATCTGTCAGGAGACGATTATGTTTTAACTCACTATTTGGAACCCAAATGACCTGCATTTAGTGGAGAAACCCAATGCAATGAGTCAGAGCTTGAGTTTTCATCAGAAAATTCAGATAATCATTACATGAAAGGTTGTCAGTGCCAAGGCACACCCAGCGGAAATCACTTTTGGATTTGTGAGACCGACATATATTTCAGTCGTGATAATCAAATCACACTCAGCTAGTCAGCATATCTAAAAAGAAATTTGAGCCTATATAAGCATGAACAAGCAAGGTAAGATCTGTCAGAATATGGATACAGTGAATCAAACCACCCCAGGGCCAGTCAGATAAAAATTTAGTGGTAACAACAATAAAGGAAAAAAGGATACCCGAGTTGGAAATGATTTCCTTAAGTCAGAATATTCATACTAGTTCCCCGAGCAACCAAATCTCGAGGACGAGATTTCTTTAAGGGGGTAAGGTTTGTGACAGCCTGATTTTTGGCCCTTTCTTTTTCTTTTGATTTTCCGAGGTTTTTGCGTGAGTTTTTCTTTTTCGTGGCTTTGTGGTCTGGAAACTGAAGAAGATGCCCTCTTCTTTGTTTCCAGAGTGGCTTGTCATTCCCAAATCTTTCCCTAGACCCTGTCATTTCCATCCTAGCCCAAATCCCAATATTCTTTTTATTGAGAATATTCCTTTTCTATTAAAGAAATAACTCAAATTGCCCTAGGTTGTGAAGCAACCTATATTTCCATCACTCCAAAAATTCCCAAATAATTCTCATAAATTGTTTGAGTCACATATTGATCAAATATGGCAAAACTTTTCATTTCCATGTTAAAAAATAATTCCCCAATGATTATTCTTCATTTCTGTCCAGTGTAGTTTTCTGTGAAGGAAGTACCACCTATCTTTTCATGATTTCTCCCCAACTCCTTGGGCATGCTTATATGTCCAAATAATTGCCTCATGCACAAGTTCAACTTTATTTGCCTAGCAAATCTTCCTCAGTGAATTTTCAAAGTTTATGTCAAACAGAAGCCATTGTGAAGGAAGTACTAGCTAGGGATACCCAAATGAGTTGAACTTTTGCACACTCCTTAATGTGCTCATATTAACCCCTTCCACCCATTTGCAGCCCCATCCAATCATCTATGTGAGCACAGGAGAAAATCTTTGATTCTGGCAATATTTTCAGGTTGTGAAGCAAGTGTATTTTCTATTGCTTCAAAAATCCTAATAAGTTACCAGATTATTCTTATACTCATAAAACATATGTCCACCCATTTTGGGCATATTCCATTAAGCCATTATCCCTCTAGAAGTTTTGCAAGTTTATGTCCAAAGGAGATGCTTGTGAAGGAAGTACCATTTTGGTTTATCCAAATGGTATGAAACATTTCTCATCATCTTCATATGATCAAATAACCCTGCCTTGCTCAAACTCAGCTCAATCCAATGAACCATGTGAGTGCATCATCATGATCTTCATTTCTGACCAGATTATGTGGTTGTTAAGCAACTATATTAAATCTTGATCCATTTACCCTCAAACTCCCCAGGACTGTAGTCCTTCCTAGACTAAACACGCAGACAACTTATTTGGCCCATAGCATATCCCTGTTGACCACATTGAGCTGATAAAGTTTACTGCAGTAAACTTCAGGGCTCACTAACTATTTAACCAAAGACTGTTTAACCAAGTTACCACCTCAGTTGAAACGACCCTTCGAAGGACTTACCACTAGACATCAATTGCCAGTTGTTTTCCTGCCACACATGCCAGCACTGGTGGTAACCATCGTTTTGGCATGCCATGAACGCGTGCAGTGGTTGTTTGTGCTAGACCCCCTCACCCTCTTGTCGGCTTCGCGCTTGTGAAGATGTCCATTATCTTCCTCTCGTCGTGGCCATTCCCCTGGACCCATCTCCCCCTGCGTTCGCTTGCTCATCGACGCTCGCCGCCACGTGAACACGTACGTACAGTGGAGATTTGGCGCTGCCCATCGCCGTCGGCTTCCTCCCTGCCCCTCGCTTGGTCGTCTCTGCCCCGTGAGACTCCCCCTGCTCCTCCCTCGTCGCCTACCTCCGAGCTCATGCACGCGAGCACGCGTCCGCGGTGCCGGACACGCGTCCGCGGCGATGCCAGCTCGGCTCCCTCATCCCGCGGCTATATAAGCCCTCCCCGAGCCCTCCCGAGCTCACCTCTGGCTAGGGGTGGGCATATTAACCGTTGACCGAACTACCGAACCGAAAGGACCAGAACCGAAACCGGATAGATCGGAACCGATTATTTCGGTCACAACTTCGGTGATGACTTCTGCATAACCGAATTTATCTCGGTCAACTCGGTTTTAGGCATCACGTAACTGAAAACACCGAACAGACCGAATAAACGTGATATGGGCCAAAAAATGTAGAAGGCCCAACGCAATGCCTGACTAGGCCCACGTTTGCTAATCCCGTGGCTCTCTGCCTCAGCCCACATGCATCGACCACATATCAGGAAATCCCCAATCGGGAGCAACCTAGCCGCCCCTGCTTTTCCCCCAGCAGCTAGCGATGGTGGATCCGCCGCCGGCGCCAGATTCCATGTCGCCCCTCCCTCTATCATGGCCGACCACGCCATCTCCTCTCTATCTCTCCATTCCGGCGGGTGGCGGCATCTCCTCCCTCACCCTCTCTCTATCCCGGCGGCCGACGCGGCGACTCCATCTCATCTCTCCTTAGCGCCAGTCGCCTCTTCTGCTTTCCTCTGGCTGTACGCGAGTCAACGGTTTCGATCTGGATTATCGGTAACTTCGGTTAAGACCGAGACCGAACTGAATTCATCGGTTGACCGAACTCTCGGTTAGATATTTTCCAGAACACCGATCGGTCAGCATTAGCACGAAACCGAATTCCTTAATAGCCCGAGAAACCGAACCGATCGGTTCGGTGTAACCGAACGCCCAGGCCTACCTCTGGCCTTCTGAACCTCCACTAGCCCCACCCATGCTCTTCCCCGAGCTCCAGGAGCTCCCGAGCCTCCCATGGTCGCCATGGCCGCCGCCTCTGCCCCTCCTTGATTCGGTTAAACCCAGCCCTTCCACTTCGTTCTGCCATCACTAGTAGCCTCCCCAAGTCCCCTAGATCCACCCCAGTGCCCCCATTCCTTCTCTAGTGGCCTCTGGCCACGAGTTCGCCAGAGCCCGGAGAGCCCCGTCCGCCGCGGCCATAGTCCCACCCTGCACGAGTCTCCCCGACGTTCATGTGGTGCTGGGACGGGTGCGCCTCGCCGTCCTAAGCACTCAAGCGGTCCAAGCTCCACCAGAGGTGGCCCGAGTGGCTGGAGCGAGCGTCAGCGCCGGCGGCCTCTCCTCTGCTCTGCGTGCGGCGTGAGGAGAAGGAGAGAGGAAGAAGAGAAGAGAGGAGAGAGAGGGAGTGGATAGGGTGGGGCCCACCTATCAGCCACACAGGATCCGGCCCCGCTACTGCCATGCTGGATAAGTGGAAGCGTAATTCCTAGAATACTCTTTCCGTTTTTCTGTTTTGGCCCAGTCTATAAAATAAATGTTTACAGATAGGTTCCTGGCAGTAAAACCCTTATATCTTTTTAACCGTAACTCCAAATAAGGTGAAACCAACGCCCACTTCTTCGTTTCGTTGAGCCCGTTCTGTTGGTTTCATTCTCTCTATGGTTTGACGCTCTTAAAATGACCTTTTTGCCCTTGCATGTAAACAGCCCCTCCGAGAGAGAACTGTTTCCGGCAAATCTTTCCGCGGCTTCACCGCACTTCTCCTCGGTGCCTTCTTCATCCCCAGGCAAGCCACACTACCCACTTGCATGATAGTCATGCAGTAGTTATGTTTTTCAACTTGAATCTTTATTAAAAGTTTGCTTGTTGAAAAGATGGTTATAGTTGTTCCGGTGATGTTTAGATTTGCATGTTCACTTTTGTGCTATGTTGTCTTGTACTCTGTTATCATGTTCTACCTGCTAGTATTTCCTTTCATATGTTTATCCTTGCTAGTAGTACATGTTGATGTTGGTGATGGTCATGCTAGTCAGTATGCCATGCTCAGTGGATATGATTTATTGTTGATATGGTGGATAATTATGTGATACCCTCGTGATTATGTTGATATCATGTTCATGTATTTTATCATGGCTTAGCATATTTGCATTCAAATTAACCGGATTAAATTGAACTTGAACAACTGTTGGCTGAGTCATGGTGCCGCTGAAACGATACTGACCAGTGCAACCACGCTTACCGGTATGGGACGGTCCTAACTGGGTCTATTTTCATGCCAATCGTCGGTGCCTCCAACGAGGGAAGGTTATGGGCGCGCGCTACCCTGATAAGGTAGGCGGACATAAGCCTTGTGTGCCCGTTGTTGTTGTTATGTGCACATGTCCTCGTTTGGGACGGTTTATTGTTTTGGGCCACGACGGTGGTACTTGAGGTGTCTGGAGGTAGACATGGGGCCACCCATGACTTGGCCCAGAGGGGAGTGAGTCAGAGTGGTCGGGAGAGTGTCATGGAAGTAGGACGGTTTTGTCGGAATGCCGTTGGTCCACCCGAATGGGAGTGCGGGGCCATGGGTTCCGTAGTGTGGGTACAATGTACTAACCTCTGCAGAGTGTATATTAAATCTATCTATAGCCGCACCCGCGGATAAGGGCCCAGGTCAAAAGTAGGTCACACCATGAGTCAACAGTAATAAGAATAATGTGCTTAATAACAATGAGATAAGCTGGTTGTGATCGCTGTAAGGATCACGAGCCATTTAGTGGTCGGGTTGTGATCGACGTAAGGATCATGGGCCATTTAGTGGTCGGGTTGTGATCGTCGTAAGGATCACGGGCCATGTATTGGTCGGGTTGTGATCGCCGTAAGGGTCACGGGCCAAGTGTAGGTCGGGTTGTGATCACCGTAAGGATCACAGTTTAGAACCAAGTGTTGGTCGTGGTTGTGGTCGCCGTAAGGTTCATAGTGGTATCGAGGATACCGAGTTGTTGTATAATCGTGATGTTGTGCGAGAGTCGTGGGTAAAGATCAAGCTCCTTGTGGTCATTTACTGATCGCTACGGTATTTTTCATACCAAGCTTGATTTGATGCTGAGATGATCATGTGATGGTTCGAGGTTGGTAAGTGATGCATGTGTTGGTCACGAGGTAACCCGAGCAGTATAAGTGGTGCATGTAGTGTCATCATGTTGCATGCTAGTATTATCAGATTAATATGTTTATGTTGTGGTCGTTGTATCATGTTCATGTTATATTGTTCTGATGATCTCATGATAATTCCTGTTTAACCTATAATTGCCATGTTGTTGTTTGTCTTGAATGCTTCTGGTTTGTTGTGATCTTGCAAGTACATTCAATGTACTGACCTGGCGTGTCATGCCAGTTTGCAGGTCATGCCGGATTTGATTGCTTGCTTGTCGTTGTTTCCGTTCATGCAAGCTAGGATAAGTGTTCCAGCCAGAGTCCCTACGGAGTGGAGTTCACCACCTTCATCATTGTTCCGCTGCTAGAGTTCTTCTGCTGCATCGTGTTGTTCTGATGCTTGCATAAAGCAACTGGGGATGGCGTAGTGCCACCGTACCGATGTTATTCATTGTAATATTGGAGACCTTGTACTCATATTCGTGTAATAATAGAAAGATGGTTTGTTCTATGCTAAGCAGTGTCGTATTCCAGAAGACTTCTCCTCAATCTCTGGGCTGGAATACGGGGCGTTCCGGTTTCTCTGAGCCGGGGTGCCACATTTAGGTTCAACACTAATCTTGAAAGTATAGGGAGTTTGCGATGATGATCTTGTCAATCTTGGAACCACTTCCAACACACATCGTCACTTCACCCTCAACTACTCTCTGTTTATACTATAACACCTGTTTCAAGTTAGTAATCTTGGCAACCTAACAAGTATCAAATACCCAGGGGCTACTATAAACACTAGTAAGGTACACATCAATAACTTGTATATCAAATATACCCTTGTTCACTTTGCCATCCTTCTTATCCACCAAATATTCAGGGCATTTCTGCTTCCAGTGACCATTTCCTTTGCAGTACAAATACTCAGTTTTAGGCTTTGGTCCAGCTTTGGGCTTCTTCACGGGAGTGACAACTTGCTTGTCATTAAATTTGGAGTTCCCGTTCTTTCCTTTTGCCCTTTTCTTTAAACTAGTGTTCTTGTCAATCATCAACACTTGATGCTCTTTCTTGATTTCTACCTTCGTCGATTTCAACATCACGAAGAGCTCGGGAACCGTTTTCGTCATCCCTTGTATACTATAGTTCATCACGAAGTTCCAGTAACTTGGTGATGGTGACTAGAGAACTCTGTCAATCACTATTTTATCTGCAAGATTAACTCCCACTTTATTCAAGCGATTGTAGTACCCAGACAATCTGAGCACATGCTCACCATTTGAGCAATTCTCCTCCATCTTTTAGGCAAAGTACTTGTCAGAAGTCTCATACCTCTTAACATGGACACGAGTCTAAAATACTAATTTTAGCTCGTGGAACATCTCATATGCTCCGTGACGTTTCAAAAACGTTTTTGAAGTCCCGGTTCTAAGACGTAAAGCATGGTGCACTAAACTATCAAGTAGTCATCATATTGAGCTAGCCAGACATTCATAACGTTTGCATATGCTCCTCCAATAGGTCAGTCACCTAGCAGTGCATCAAGGACATAATTCTTCTGTGCAGCAATGAGGATAAACCTCAGATCATGGACCCAGTCCGCATCATATAAAAACATAGGCGAGCTATTAATCTACAACATAATTTGCAAAATACTATCAGGACTAAGTTCATGATAAATTAAAGTTCAATTAATCATATTACTTAAGAACTCCCACTTAGATAGACATCCCTCTAATCATCTAAGTGATCACATGATCCAAATCAACTAAACCATTTCCGATCATCACGTGAGATGGAGTACTTTTCAATGGTGAACATCACTATGTTGATCATATCTACTATATGATTCACGCTCGACCTTTTGGTCTCCAATGTTCCAAGGCCATATCTGCATATGCAAGGCTCGTCAAGTTTAACCCGAGTATTCTGTGTGTGCAAAACTGGCTTGCACCCGTTGTATGTGAACGTAGAGCCTATCACACCCGATCATCATGTGGTGTCTCAGCACGAAGAACTGTCGCAACGGTGCATACTCAGGGAGAACACTTATACCTTGAAATTTTATTAAGGGATCATCTTATAAAGCTACTGCCGAACTAAGCAAAATAAGATGTATAAAAGATAAACATCACATGCAATCAAAATATGTGACATGATATGGCCATCATCATCTTGTGCCTTTGATCTCCATCTCATGATCTCCATCGTCACCGGCATCACACCATGATCTCCATCATCTTGATCTCTATCAATGTTTCGTCACATGGTCGTCTTGCCAACTATTGCTCTTGCAACTATTGCTATCGCATAGCGATAAAGTAAAGCAATTATTTGGCGCTTGCATCTTATGCAATAAAGAGACAACCTATATGGAAATAACTTCAACAAAACATGATCATCTCATACAACAACTTATATCTCATCACGTCTTGACATATCACATCACAACATGCCCTTCAAAAATAAGTTGGACGTCCTCTACTTTGTTGTTGCAAGTTTTACGTGGCTGCTACGGGCTTAGCAAGAATTGTTCTTACCTATGCATCAAAACCACAATGATTTTTCGTCAAGTATGTGTTGTTTTAACCTTCAACAAAGACCGGGCGTAGCCACACTCGATTCAAGTAAAGTTGGAGAAACTGACACCCGCCAGCCACCTGTGTGCAAAGCACGTCGGTAGAACCAGTATAGCATAAGCGTATGCGTAATGTCGGTCCGGGCCGCTTCATCCAACAATACCGCCGAATCAAAGTATGACATGCTGGTAAGCAGTATGACTAGTATCGCCCACAACTCACTTGTGTTCTACTCGTGCATATAACATCTACGCATAAACCTGGCTCGGATGCCACTGTTGGGGAACCTAGTAATTTCAAAAACTTTCCTACGCACATGCAAGATCATGGTGATGCATAGCAACGAGAGGGGAGAGTGTCGGCCACGTACCCTCATAGACCGTAAGTGGAAGCGTTATGACAACACGGTTGATGTACTCGTATGTCTTCACGATTGACTGATCCTAGTACCGAACGTATGGCACCTCCGCGATCTGCACACGTTCAGCTCGGTGACGTCCCACGAACTCACGATCCAGTAGAGCTTCGAGGGAGAGTTCCGTCAGCACGACGGCGTGATGACGGTGTTGATGAAGCTACCGACACAGGGCTTCGCCTAAGCACTGCTACGATATGACCGAGGTGGATTATGGTGGAGGGGGGCACCGCACACGGCTAAAAGATCAATGATCAACTTGTGTGTCCATGGGGTACCCCCTCCCCGTATATAAAGGAGTGGAGGAGGGGGAGGGCCGGCCCTCTCTTGGGAGCGCCATAGGGGAGTCCTACTCCCACCGGGAGTAGGATTCCCCCCCTTCCAAGTTGGAGTAGGAGAGGTAGGAAAGAGGAGGGAGAGAAGAAGGAAAGGGGGGCCGGCCCCCTCACCCTATTAGGATTGGGCTTTGGGGGAGCCCCCTCCTAGGCTTCCTCCTCCTCTATTCCACTAAGGCCCAATAAGGCCCGTACACTCCCCGACGAATTCCGGTAACTCTCCGGTACTCCGATAAATACCCGAATCATTCAGAACCTTTTCAATGTCCGAATATAGTCATACAATATATCGATATTTATGTCTCGACCATTTCGAGACTCCTCGTCATGTCCCCGATCTTATCCAGGACTCCGAACTACCTTCGGTACATCAAAACACATAAACTCATATTACCGATCGTCACTGAACTTTAAGCGTGCGGACCCTACAGGTTCAAGAACTATGTAGACATGACCAAGACACGTCTCCGGTCAATAACAAATAGCGGAACCTAGATGCTCATATTGGCTCCTACATATTCTACGAACATCTTTATCGGTCAAACCGAATAACAACATATGTTGTTCCCTTTGTCATCAGTATGTTACTTTCCCGAGATTCGATCATCGGTATCTCAATACCTAGTTCAATCTCGTTATCGGCAAGTCTCTTTACTAGTTCCGTAATGCATCATCCTGTAACTAACTCATTAGTTGCATTGCTTGCAAGGCTTATAGTGATGTGCATTACCGAGAGGGCCCAGAGATACCTCTCCGACAATTGGAGTGACAAATCCCAATCTTGATCTATGCCAACTCAACCAGTACCATCAGAGACACCTATAGAGCACCTTTATAATCACCCAGTTATGTTGTGACGTTTGGTAGCACACAAAGTGTTCCTCCGGTATTCGGGAGTTGCATAATCTCATAGTCATAGGAACATGTATAAGTCATGAAGAAAGCAATAGCAACATACTAAATGATCAAGTGTTAAGCTAACAGAATGGGTCAAATCAATCACATCATTCTCTAATGATGTGATCCCGTTAATCAAATGACAACTCATGTCTATGGCTAGGAAACTTAACCATCTTTGATTCAATGAGCTAGTCAAGTAGAGGCATACTAGTGACATTTTGTTTGTCTATGTATTCACACATGTACTAAGTTTCCAGTTAATACAATTCTAGCATGAATAATAAACATTTATCATGATATAAAGAATTATAAATAACAACTTTATTATTGCCTCTAGGGCATATTTCCTTCAGTCTCCCACTTGCACTAGAGTCAATAATCTAGTTCACATCACCATGTGATTTAACACCAATATCCACATATGTATGTGATTAACACCCATAGTTCACATCGTCATGTGACCAACACCCGAAGGGATTACTAGAGTCAATAATATAGTTCACATCTCTATGGAATATTTCCTTTAGGAAGCACGGTAAAGAAAGAGAACCATGGGTTCAAAAAGCCATGCCTTTTCCTCCTAAGCCATCCAAGAAAAAGGATGGTGAGAATTTTGAGCGCTTTGCTGAAATGATTAGACCTATCTTTTTGCGTATGCGTTTGACTGATATTCTTAAAATGAATCCTTATGCCAAGTACATGAAAGATATTGTTACAAATAAAGAAAGATACCAAAAGCTGAAATTTCCACCATGCTTGCTAATTATACCTTTAAGGGTAGAATACCAAGGAAACTAGGAGATCTAGGAGTACCAACTATACCATGCTCCATTAAAAGAAACTATGTTAAAACTGCTTTATGTGATCTTGGAGCCGGTGTTAGTGTTATGCCTCTCTCTTTATACCATAGACTTGATTTGAATAAGTTGACACCAACTAAAATCTCTTTGCAAATGGCCGATAAATCAACTGCTATACCCGTTGGTATTTGTGAGGATGTGCCTGTTGTGGTTGCAAATGTTACTATTTTAACGGACTTTGTTATTCTTGATATTCCCGAGGACGAGAGTATGTCGATCATCCTTGGTAGACCCTTTTTGAATACTGCAGGGGCTGTTATTGATTGCAACAAAGGCAATGTCACTTTTCATGTTAATGGTAATGAGCATACGGTACACTTTCCGAGGAAACAACCTCAAGTTCATAGTATAAATTTTATTGGAAAACTTTCAATGATTATTATTGGAGCTTTTGAATTTCCTTTTCCTACTGTCAAAAAGAGATATGATATTCTTATTGTTGGGGACATGCATATCCCCGTTGAGGTAACCTAGTGTTATTCGAAAATTCTACGGTTTCATGTTATTCGGAAGAAGTTTGTTAACAAGACTTGATCAACCTTGTTAGTGGATTCCTTTTGATTAGCATGAGATGGATGAAGCTAGAAAGCACAACTCTCTATACCCTCCTTTTACTTTCTGTTATTTAGATTAAATAAAGAAAAAAATATTATTTTCTGTCTGTTTTCTGAATTATCCTTGCAATAAAAAATACCCCAAAAATAAAAGTTCTCCAAATGTCCTGAAAACGAACTATGATTTTTTGTAGAATATTTAAGAATTTCTGGCACTCGGAACACACCAGGGGGACCCACCATTTGGCCACGAGGGCACAGGGCGTGCCCACCCCCCTGGGGCGCGCCCCCTGCCTCGTGGACCCCACGTGCCCCCCCTCCACTTATTCCAGCACCCACACACTTCGTCTTCCTCCAGAAAAATCTTCCCATAGCTCAAACCCGTGATCTAGCTCATTTTGCTGCCATTTTCGATCTCCTTGCTCAAAGCTCAATTCACAAAACTTCTTGGGGGGATTGTTCTTCGCTCCAATGGTTCAATTAGTTTTGTTCTAGTGCTTTATTTATTGCAAATTTTTGCTGCTGAGGTGACCCTGTTCTTGAGCTTGCATGTCAAATTTATATGGTCTAAAGTAGTTTTAATGCATGATATAGCCTCTAGGCACTTGTAGGAGTAGTTGCTATCAATCTTGTTGAGTTTAATTCACTTTTATTTTGAGTCACTAAAATTCCAGAAATTTTTCAGAAGAAGAAAAATGTTTAGGAAAATGTACCAAGGTGGTTCCTCAAGGAAGCAAGAACCAAGGCTCGCGATACGTGAGCCGGATGATGAACCACCAAGGGAAGCTCAAGTCCGGCCTTGTGAATGGCCGTCAGAAGAGTTTATGGTCCAAGCAGGCTTCAAGGATGAATTTGATGCGTATGTATGTAATGCTGATCTTGAGGATTTCGTGTCAGATAAGTGCCGACAATACTACTACCTCACTGATTCCTTTGTGAGGAGGTTTAAATTTTCATCCACGCGCAATACTCACGCTGTTTTATTTGATCTCTATGATAAATCGTATACCATGGACCTTGAAGATTTTAATACTGCTTGTAAAATCCCACAGTGGGGCAATGTTAGTGAATCTCGCAAATCTGAATATAAAGACTTTCTTGCTGGTATCACTGTGGGAGAAACTAGAGAAATCGCACAAGCTACCATAGGGAGCATTCATTTCCCTTCCATACATTATTTTGCTCTCTTTATAGGTAGATGCATTAACGGTAAAGAAGAGGTTTGTCACATGTGTGTTCCAGATCTTAGTGTCCTCAAGAGTGCGGTATTAGGTGATAAACAATATAACTTGGGGGCCATTGTTGCATGGAGGTTGCATCTTAATGGTACAAGTGGATATTTGTTTGGTGGAATTTATGCAACTCATGTAACTAATTATCTTGGTGTACCCATAAATGGAAATGATATTGAGTTGCCACCTGCTTATCTAGATTATAGTGCTATGGTTCGCCATCAGTTTCTTAAGAGGAATGAACAGTTCCTCCAGTACCGACTAATCTTTGACAGACGGCATACTTTCCATGTTACTCTCCCTGCTCCTACTTTCTTTAACTTTCAGGCAAAAAGGAGATATTTTATAACCAGGGAGGAGGCGAACGAATATGAGAGGATGACGGAGGCAGCTCGCCTCCAAGCAGCAGCTCTCCAGGCAGTAGTTGTTGCATCTCAGTACAACACCGACTACGACTTTGGATATCCGCCAGGACAGCCGTGGGCATAGACCAACTTAGGTCAAAAGCCTAAGCTTAGGGGAGTACGTATTTCTCACCGACATTACGTTCATGTTCACACACGTACTCATTCTAGTTGTCGGTGTTCATACTTTTTCATTGTACTATCCATGCTAGTTTATTTTCTTTTCTTGCTTTCTTCTTGTTTGTTTGAAAAACCTTAAGAAAAAACAAAAAAAATTAGTTGTAGCTTTTAGCTAGTTTACTTTTCATGCTTGTAGTAGTAATTAAAAGAAAACCCAAAAAGATTTCCCGTTCTTCTTTTGCTTGTTGGGAGCTTTCCCGTGTAAATAGTTTTATTTCTTTTCTTTTCTTTGGGGGTCGAGAGGAGAAGATCACGATGAAAATGTTGAGTGGCTCTCATATGAATTATTGTTGATCTAACCAAGAGCCCATATTTCCTTGTCTTCTCCTCTGAATTAAATGTTTGCATATTCCAGCTTAGTCCAATGCACATGCACTATTATTATTATCCACACCATTCGGTCGTGCAAGTGAAAGGCAATAATGATGATATATGATGAAATGATTGAGATGAGACAAGTTGGTATGAACTTGACCTATCTTTTTTTTGTAAATATGATGAGTTCATCGTTCCTGATTCAGCCTATTATGAATGAAACATGTTTGCAATGACAATTAGAGATTATAGTTGCTCATGCCATACTTAATTAGCTAGGAGTTTATAATGGTTTGTCTTGCGTGCCAACATGCTATTAAAATGGTTGTGATGTGGTATGATAGGGTGGTATCCTCCTTTGAATGATTCGAGTGGCTTGACTTGGCACATGTTCACACATGTAGTTGAAACGAAATCAACATAGCCTCCACGATATTTATGTTCATGGTGATTTATATCCTACTCATGCTTGCACTCATTGTTTGTTAATTTTAATGCATGTTCACGACTGCTGTCGCTCTCTAGTTGGTCGCTTCCCAGTCTCTTTCTAGCCTTCACTTGTACTAAGCGGGAATACTGCTTGTGCATCCACTTCCATAAACCCCAAAGTTATGCCATATGAGTCCACCATACCTTCCTATGTGCGGTATTTACCTGCCGTTCCAAGTAAATTTGTATGTGCCAAACTCTAAACCTTCAAATGAAATTTTGTTTTGTATGCTCGAATAGCTCATGTATCAACTAGGGTTATCAATATCTTCCATGCTAGGTGGGTTATTATCATGATAAGTGGACTCCGCTCATCATTCACGAGAAAATGGTCGCTAATCGGGATGCCCAGTTCCATGCTCAAATCAAATCAGAATAATTGCAAACAAAACTCCCCCAGGATTGTTGTTAGTTGGACGACACCCATTGTTTCAGGCCAGCCATGAATTGATGCTCATTTGTGGTAGGGGAGTATAAACTTTACCATTCTGTTTGGGAACCGCCTATAATCTATGTAGCATGGAAGATATCGAGATCTCTTGGTTGTTATGTTGACAATGAAAGTATGCCGCTCAAAATATTATTTATCTCTGTTTCAAAACTCGAGCTCTGGCACCTATGCAAATCCCTGCTTCCCTCTGCGAAGGGCCTATCTATTTACTTTTATGTTGAGTCGTCATCCTCTAATTATAAAGCACCAGTTGGAGAGCACTGCTGTCATTTGCATGCATTTCTAGTAATTTACATTGAGTATGACTGTGACTGGATCTCTTTTGCCATGAATTACAATGTTTATTCAGTCCTTGATCTTCAGGGGTGCTCTGCATTTATGATTTGCAATCTCAGAAAGGGCTAGCGAGATACCATCTTGTTATAACATATTATGATTGTTTTGAGAAAGTGTTGTTATCCGAGATTTATTATTATTGCTCGCTAGTTGATTATGTCATTGATATGAGCAAACATGAGACCTAAATGTTATTGTGAATATGGTTAGTTCATCATCTTTGCTGAAAACTTGAATGTTGGCTTTACATATTTGCAACAACAAGATCCGACAGAGTTTGTACAAGTTTTTCTTTATCACTTTCAGTTTGTCAACTGAATTGCTTGAGGACAAGCAAAGGTTTAAGCTTGGGGGAGTTGATACGTCTCCAACGTATCTAATTTTATAAACACTTTTGCCCTTGTTTTGGACTCTAACTTGCATGATTTGAATGGAACTAACCCGGACTAACGCTATTTTCAGCAGAATTGCCATGGTGTTATTTTTGTGCAGAAATAAAACTTCTCGGAATGACCTAAAAATCCAGAAAAATACATTTTGGAATTAATAAAAATATTGACGAAAGAATCGGCGTAAGGGGGCCCACACCCTGTCCACGAGGGCGCAGGGCGCCCCCCTGTCTCGTGAGCCCCCTGGACGTCCACCGACCTCAACTCCAACTCCATATATTCACTTTCGGGGAGAAACAAATCAAAAAGAAGGATACATCGCGTTTTACAATACGGAGCCACCGCCAAGCCCTAATCTTCCTCGGGAGGGCTGATCTGGAGTCCGTTCGGGGCTCCAAAGAGGGGAATCCGTTGCCATCGTCATCATCAACCATCGTCCATCAAGAATTTCATGATGCTCACCACCGTGCATGAGTAATCCCATCTTAGGCTTGTTGGACGATGATGGGTCGGATGAGATTTACCATGTAATCAAGTTAGTTTTGTTAGGGTTTGATCCTAGTATCCATTATGTTCTAAGATTGATGTTGCTATATATGACTTTGCCATGCTTAATGCTTGTCACTAGGGCCCGAGTGCCATGATTTCAGATTTGAACCTATTATGTTGTCATGAATATATGTGAGTTCTTTATCCTATCTTGCAAGTTATAGTAACCTACTACGTGCTATGATCCGGCAAACCCCGGAGTGACAATAGTCGGGACACTTCCCGGTGATGACCGTAGTTTGAGGAGTTAATGTATTCACTAAGTGCTAATGTTTTGGTCCGGTACTCTATTAAAAGGACCCCACTGCCACGGGAGGGTAGGACAAAAGATGTCATACAAGTTCTTTTCCATAAGCACGTATGACTATATTCGGAATACATGCCTACATTATATTGATGAACTAGAGCTAGTTCTGTGTCACCCTATGTTATAACTGTTGCATGATGAATTGCATCCGACATAATTATCCATCATTGATCCATTGCCTACGAGCTTTTCCCATATTGATCTTTGTTTAGTTACTTCTCTGTTGCCACTGTTACGATTGCTACAAAACTGCTACTGTTACTTTTGTCACCGTTACCGTTACCTCCACTACTTTGCTACTAGATATTTTGCTGCAGATATTAAGTCTTTCAGGTGTGGTTGAATTGACAACTCAGCTGCTAATACTTGAGAATATTCTTTGGCTCCCCTTGTGACGAATTAATAAATTTGGGTTGAATACTCTACCCTCGAAAAATGTTGCTATCCCCTATACTTGTGGGTTATCGATACAGAGTTAGCCAATGCTTATTCCTCAGATATCGTCATTGTTTCTTCTCCAAGAAAAAAAATTGATGACCTGTAGGACTTCCACCTCCACATGGAATTGATCCGTCAGGCTTTTGCCCATTGCAGAAAATTCCCCACTGCTGCCTCGCGCAGGAGTTTTGAGCCGTGTCTCTGTCCCAGTGTGGATGATCATCCTCTCGGACCAGCTATTGATCATCGCCTTAACTCATTTAGGCGCAGCCGCCCGTGGAGCAGGTGCAACCGCCTATGGCGGAACCTGAGCTTTCATATTCGCAAAAATTTGAGGCAGCTCAAACCCACCACTTTGAGCAAAAAAAACTCTTGGCCAAAAGCATAGCCCATCAATAGGTTTAACAAGAGCATTTACAGCACTACCCAATTAAGCCTCACTCATGGGTATCTAAGCAATTCTTCCAGTTGCTTTTACAAACTTCCCTCTTGTATTATCTTTTTAAGAATCATGTAATCCCCCAAGCTCACAAACTAATAAGGTTATCAAATGAATCGTAATCACAATTGAAAGTTGAGAAAGAGATATGAGTTAGTATATGTTCTAAAGTTGCAAGAAAAGCCATTTCAAGCATAACAAATATGTATCAGAACCCCCTTTATTATGGAAGCACTTGTTGGATCTGTCAATTATGCTATGGCTGGAGTCCTACTCAATGATTTGGTCAAATTATTAAATCAAAATTAGGATTATCCGCAAAAATATGGTAGAGCATGCTATGAGTGTCTACGTGGTGGACTTGATTTTACAAAAGATGATGAAAATGTATCATACATTTTTTGCTTCTCACTTTGGGCAATTAGGACTAACTAGTCGTCAACACGTGCATTCTCATGATCTACGTCCTAAATATTACATTGTTGTCTATATTATTAACATACACAGTTGTGTACAGTTACACTGGGACCTGCCATCTAATAAAACCTACATAATTTGAAACATGGGGATTGAAGGGTGAGTACATTTCTGCAAATGAGTTAGTAAGATGGAACCACTATCATTAGTACAATGAGACCTGAAATTAGTATGTTCTGTTGCTATCAGCTCAAGCGTCCTTTGTTTATATGAAGATCTTACAAAAATATCCCTTATTTTGGTAGTCTGTGTAGTCGCCAAATATATTGCTTACTTGCTAAGACTATTCATATGTATAAAGTCTTGAATCTTATACATATAACTATGTCAGAATAATAGCATGGTTGCCAATTATAGTTCTTTTTTTAGAGAAAAGGCCAAGGCCCGACTTTATAGATAAAGCCACCAGGCAGCGTCACGGATACCACAGGTTCACAGGAAATCATAACCACACAGAGGAGTTTAAGAGAAACCTAAGCAAGCATGATACAGGCAACTGCCATACACAGCGCGCAGGCCGGGGAGGAGAAAGACCAAATGTCCGCAAACGACAGCACCAAATTATGCGGCAGGGTTCGTCCCGGATATCTGAGAAGTCGAAGCCCGAATTTTGTTGATGAGCAGGTCCAGGGCGTCCCGATCAGGCTCCTTAGTCAATGATCTCCACTGCTGCAAGAATATACATGATTTGAATAGAACATCAGCAGGTTTAGATGGGAAGGTAAGCTCAATAGTAAATTTGTTTCTAATATTCCATAAGGCCCAGCATAAGGCTCCCAAGCCAACCCAAAATACCCTCTTGGTGACCCCGACCAAAGTTTTAGCTAGAGTTCTAATATCAGAAAAAGAGGAGGGATTCCAAGAAACCCGAAGCCAAGATCTGACGCAAGACCAAACTAATTTGGCAAGTACACAGTTGAAAAAGATGTGGTCGGAATTTTCCAAGGCCCCACACAGGTTACAGAATTCAGGGCCCG
Organism: Triticum aestivum; assembly: GCF_018294505.1. Taxonomy (NCBI): domain Eukaryota; kingdom Viridiplantae; phylum Streptophyta; class Magnoliopsida; order Poales; family Poaceae; genus Triticum; species Triticum aestivum. Next base: position 50,561,511 of record NC_057813.1, read on the forward strand.
GCCCATTGTGTTTTTTGATCTGATCAGCAGTAGGGAGGCGACCACGAAAGGCCTGCCAGAGGAAAATCTTAATTTTCGAAGGAACCCTTGATTTCCAGACACAAGAGAATCTAGCCGAGGGGGTACCACCAATGAGACTAGAATACAACGACTTAACAAAAAATTTACCAGAGGCCGAAAGTGGCCAAAACACCGAGTCAGCCGACTCCGAGAGCACGGGGAAGAGGGCAGAGAGGCTTTGCCAATCTTCCAACTCTTCAGGAGACAGAGCCCGACAGAAAGCCAAATCCCAATTATTAGCAGCCAGCTCCGCGATGGAGATCTGCGGATTGGGACAATAAGAAAACAAAATCGGAAAGCTCACGGCAAGTGGGGCATCCCCAGACCACCAATCCAACCAAAAACGAACAGCAGACCCATTCACCACAGAAAACTTGACATGCTCCAAAAAAATCGGCCTAACTTTAACAAGAGCTTTCCAGAACTGAGAACCACGCCGCGCGGGAGCAAACATAGGATCGGAGTGGGGGAAATATTTGGCCTTAAGAATCAAAAACCACAGCGACCTGGCCCCCACAGTCATAATTTTCCACCACCACTTGATGAGCAAACACGTGTTCATCACCCGAGTGTTAATAATGCCTAACCCCCCAAGGTTTTTAGGCCTACACATCAGTTGCCACTTAACCAGCCTATATTTTCTTTTGTTATCAGCTGAATTCCAGTAGAAGCCACCCCTATGTTTGTCGAAGCCAGAATGCACGCCATTCGTGAGAAGATAGAAGCCCATAAGAAACATAGGGAGAGAAGACAGGCAAGAATTGATTAAAGCCACTTTGCCTGCATTGCTATTATATCTACCCCTCCACGGGAGCACCCTGTTTCCTACTTTAGCAACCACCGGAGCAAAGTCCTTCGCATGAAGGATACCAGGAGAGATAGGAAGTCCTAAATACTTGAAAGGGAAAGAACCTAAAGCGCAATTAAGGAGCCTGGCAACTCGCAAGGCTTCCGCCCCGTCCACACCCGTCACCAGAACCTCACTCTTGGCGAAATTGATCTTCAGACCCGAAACAGCTTCGAAACACAGCAAGATGAATTTAAGATTGGCAATACAGGCATTATCCAACTCCACCAATATGATTGTATCATCAGCGTATTGCAGATGGGAGACACCTTCCGGCAGAAGATGGGAGATCACGGGGGTAATGTGCCCACAACGGGCCGCCTTGGAGAGCATGCAAGAGAAGGCGTCGGCCACAAAGTTAAAGAGAACCGGGGAGGCTGGATCCCCTTGGCGAAGGCCCCTGCCATTCGCAAAGAAGTTACTAATAACGCCATTCACAACAACAGCAGTATGGCCACCCGAGACCAACTGCATGATACGATGGACATAAGCACCGTCGAACCCTTTGGCAAGAAGGACCTGCTTGAGGAAAGGCCAACTGACCGAGTCATATGCTTTTTCAAAGTCTAACTTAAGAATAACCGCTTTAGCTTTCCGCGCGTGAAGGTCGTGAACAATCTCATGAAGGGAAAGAATGCCATCTAGAATGAATCGTCCTTTGATAAAAGCAGATTGAAAGGGGCTAATAACTCTATGCGCAACTGGGGACAGCCGATTCGCAAAGCCTTTGGAAGGGAATTTGGCAAAGTTGTTAATCAACGCTATAGGCCGAAATTGGGAAATAACATCAGCACCCTTGACCTTTGTTATCAGGGATATTACAGCGTAATTCAGACGAGAGATATCGACAGTCCCAAGACAGAAACCCTGAATAACGCTACACACCAACTGTTTCAACTGGGGCCAAAATCTCCGAAAGAAAGGAATGGAAAAGCCATCTGGCCCAGATGCTGCATTGGGGTTAGCAGAATTAACCACGTCCCAGATTTCCTGACCAGAGAGCGGGATCATCAAGGAGGCATTCTCCTCGGGGGAAATTTTAAGACCAGAACTCCAAAGGTGGGGGGAAATGGACAAGCCCGATTGAGGTTTAGCCCCTAACAAAGACGAGAAGAAATCCACTACATGAGCTAGAATCACCGACTGATCAGAGGAGCGCAGACCATTAATCATCAAACTGTTAATGTCACAGTGCCTACGCCTACCATTCGTAATCGCAAAAAAATATGCAGTAGGAGCGTCCCCTTTGAGTGTACAATTAAGAGTGCCCCTCTGGCGCCAGTAAATCTCAGCCTGATGGTGCAGCTGCAAAAGTGCAGCCTCCAGATTATAACGAACGGCCCATCCATCGTCAGAGAGCCCAATAGAGTCAGCAGTACGATCCAGCTCCAGGATCTGATTTTCAAGAAAGGCTTTGGAGCGTCGATCCTCCGCCGCACGGTTACGCGACCACCCTCTAAGAAATTTGCGAAGGGAATAGGAGCAAGAATGCCAGTCATCCAGAGGGCCAAAGGAGCGGAGGTTGGAGGAAAGGGAGTGGGAAATTTTCGCAGCGACCATATCGACAAAGCCGTCAACAGACAGCCAAGAAGCATCAAACTGAAATCTAGCCGGAGGTCTATTGCAGATGGAACCATCGTCAATAATCAAGGGGGTATGATCAGACCCGACAATGCATTTAGCGAGAAGATAAGACCTAGGGAACAGGGCATCCCACCTGGGACCAAGGAAAACACGATCCAGCATGGATCTAATAGGGTTAGCCTGATGATTAGACCAAGTAAA
>NC_057813.1:50564588-50568056 GCF_018294505.1 Triticum aestivum
CTCACGAATGGCGTTAGCACTAATGAAGTCGTTAAAAGCATTGGCTAAAGACCAAGAGAAATTATTATTATTCTTGTCAAGAGGGCAACGCAGCAAGTTAAAGTCTCCCCCAATAACCATCGGTAAAGTACAAGACTCAATCTTGGTCGAGAGTTCATTAAGGAAAAGGTTCAATAGAGAGTGGTCCGCAGGCCCATAAACAACGATGTACTCACAGAGGGTATTCATAGATTTGTGAGACAGAACAACACTAGCCCAAAAAAACCCATGAACAAAAGCAACAAAATCAAAAATATCCTTATTAGAGCCAATCAAAATCCCGCCAGAGTGTCCCGAAGCAGGTAAGAATTGCCAATGAAATCTATCCATACCCAGCAGAGAGCTCACTAGGGGAGAAGGAATCCTTAAAAGTTTCAACCAGCCCCACAAAATCAATAGAGTTAGAACGAACCAAATCTTTAAGTTGGTCATGGCGCCCCCTAGCACCGAACCCCCTTATATTCTAGAATAAAGCCCTCATTTATACGACAGGTTCTTGATACAGAGACTCGACCTGCAGGGGGCCATGAAGGATTTAGAACGTTTATTAGCGCCCCTCTTGGCAGGGCAGGAAGGGGGCTGGCCACTACCAGCACCCGAAGCCTCCCCCGCAGCACAGCCAGCATCCACGACCCGCGAGGCAACAGCCTCTTTGGCTTTCGCAATGGCTGCCTGAGCCAATTCATTAGCCCGAATAATTGCAAGAAGCGAACTAGGAGAACCAACAGAAGAATCGACCACCACACCCACATCCGACATAATGTTTAAAAGATGATCATCAGACATCGAAGATAAAACCACCCGAACCGGAGAAACAACGACAAATGAGGATGGGGAGGTACCTGGGGGAGGGAGGTCCTTCGCCGCAACCCGCTTCTCCGCCCGTTCCAGGATAGAACCACCAGAGTGCGCCACCCGTCTACCTTTACGGGTCGTGGACACCGGGGAACGGATGGCAGGCGACCGCACAGCAGGAGAGCCAACATGGGGGCCTGAGCAGGACATGGAGCCCAGATCTTGATCAAGACGCCGACAAATCCCCGTCATTGATTGCTTCGAGCCCGGCGAGTTCCGGCTCTTAGCCGAGTACTTGCGCACTGAGGATTTCTTCTTCGAGGGGGGCTGGGATTCCATCATATCACGAGCAGGAGAGACAGGAAGATCTTCAATTCCCGAGCGGGTGGGGGAGAGAGGGCGAGCAGGAAGATTGGAGCAAGCACCAGACATAGGAGTGGCCGAGCAAGGCGGAGCCTTTGGCAGATCAGCGGCAGTAGTAGGAGCATTCTGAGCAGCAGGGGGGATCACCGAGTCATCACGAGGGGCATCACCATCAGGCGCTTGAGATTGAAACAACTCCCGTTCTGAGTCTGCCAGTCCATCCCATTCGGATTGAGTGAAGCGGAGATTAGACCCAAAGCTCTGATTAGGGCCACCAAAGGAACCATCCCCTTCCTTGTCATGCTTATCATGCTTATCTGAAGGATTAACAGACGGAGGGGGAGGGAGGTGGAGCTTGGAAAGCCGCCGCCGCCCCCTCCACCCGCACCCGCAGTCTGATGCCATTGGGAGATGGGTAAACATCAATGAAACCATGCACTCGTTCAGGGTCAACGCACCAAACCTTCATCCTAGCAGGACCAACCTTGTTCAGAGACTCCTCATCCACCTCAATGGGTTTCCCAATCAGAACCCCAAAGGACATGAGAAAAGCAGACAAGCGCAGGCCAGCCGGCAGATCATCGATCAACACCCACACTTGAGAGAGAGGGCCAACCGCAGTACCATTGTATGAAGCCGCTTTAACAGAAACCACCAGTTGGTTAAGGGGCAAGGTGAAACTGGTGCAGGAAGCGATCATACGCAGGCATTCTTTGGAGGGGAACACCACAGAGAAGTCAAAGTCTGATAGCTGCACAACTTGCCAGTCCCAACCAGCCACATCCCAAATGCGGAGCCCTTCCAGAAGAGTTTGGGGCGAGATCTTTTGGTCCTTGACAGAGACAATCGCCGCATTGGACAGCGCAGGTGCCACCTCCCGAACAGGCAGGTCACCATCAAAGGCGAAGAAAGAGCAACCAGGGAGGCCCATACCAAACTGGAAGACCGCGGGAGGCTTCTGCCTATCCATGCAGTTGACCGTGAGGTGACCATCAGAACGGCAAATCAAGCAGAATGGGGGGTTGGTGCAGCGAGACTAGAAGTGCCCCGGTCTATGGCAGGCAAAACAGGTGAGCGCCGAAGATTTGTTGTTGGAGGAAGGGGAGGGGCGGGGTTGCCGATGCGCCGGAGGAGGAGGAAGGATCCCATCCCCCATGCCCGGAGGGAGGGGCGCCCCCGAGGCCGGACCAGGTGGCCGACGCGCCGGCCCCGCGAAGGAGCGAGGCGGCGGACGAAAACCAGATCCAGCCCCAAACGCGCGAGGAGGCAGGGGAGGCAGGGGCCGAGACGGGGCAGACGAGCCCCGCCCCGCACCCTGAATAGGAAGGGAAGCCGAGGACGAAGATACCCCACCGCCGGAGGCCACCGCCGCCTCCCACGGATCCAGCACCGGAGAGGGAGAAGGACCAGATCCAGAGCCCTGCGGACCAGATCCATTCACCCCATCCCTCTCCGAGCGCTGCACCCGCTCCGGACCCGAAGCCCAGGCGTCGCGGCCACGAGTCGCCTGCTCGCGCGCCGCCTGCTCCGACTCCAGCTTGGAGCGGAGCGAGGCCTCTAGCTCCAGATCCACTGCGGAGGCGGGGGGGGTCCTCGCGGCGCCGCTTGCTACCAGAAAGCGCCTCGCAGGAAGAGCCCCTAGATTTGTCCATGGAGATCACCGCAGCAAAAGTAAGAAGGAGGGGTGGAGGTGGAGGGGATCTAAAGACGTGACGGATGGGAAGGCGATAGCGGCGCAAATCAGAGGCGGAAGCAGGAAACCCTAGCAGGGGGGACGCCGAACCGCGTGGGATCCATATATAGCCTGAGCGAGCCGTGCCCCCCTGGGCCCGACTCGCCAAATGGGCCGAAGGAGGATGGGGAGCCGGTAGCCGGGTGTTGGGCCCAACTGGGCCAAAAGAAACGAGCGGGGGAAAATCGACCACCGAAGAAAGGAGGGGGGAGGCCCACTAGCCAACACCGTCCCGATAGGCCCATCAGGCCCACACGGAGGGCAGGCCCGCAGGCCGGAGGCCACCGCACTGAGATCTGGATCTAGGGTACATGGGGCAACCGCCGGCCCCGCCGACGCCGCCACCGGCGACGAAGCCACAACAGCCAAAGACGGAGAAGGAGAGGGAGAGGGAGATGGAGATGGGGAGCCTCCAAGCTCCCCATCAGGAGCACAACCCAAGATACCAGGGGCAGGAGATGCGACCGCAAACTTACCAGATTTACGCCGACGCCGCGAGATCCGGATCCAGTCGTCGACCGACGGAGACACCACCACCG
>NC_057813.1:50568298-50587358 GCF_018294505.1 Triticum aestivum
AAGGGGGAAGGAGACTGCGAATCCTCCACATCCGACCCCAGGGCCCAAAAACGAGAACCAAGCACCGGCAGCGGAGAGGAGGGAGGGGAGAAACCCACTTGCGAAGAGCCAGGGGGGGAGGGAGAGAGCAGCTGCACACGGAGAGGATGGCGACCGGACACCGGCCACCGGGGAAGGGCGGGGGGCAGACCTACCGAGGCAAGGAGGAGGGGAGGAAGGGAGGGAGAGAGGGAGGAGAGAGGAGCCATCGGCTATCTCCTGCCAAATGTTATGTTGCCAATTATAGTTCTCAATGAAAATATTAAATTGCATTAACTACAATGTACTACACAAATCTTATATTGCCGTTAATGATATAAATCTGTTACCCCTATACACAATTTCATTCTTGGAAAAACAAAAAAAGAATATTCGCATATACTTTATGCTTGATAATTCACATATCGTGGAAATTAACTGAGTAGGGAATTTTTTTGAAATGTGTTAACAAACCAAGCAACGATATAGAAACTAAGTTTGAATTAAAGAAATACTCCTACTTATTAAAGAGCTTTGTTGAACATCATAGAAGCCATAACTTCAAGAGCTTTGTTTAACATCATAGAACCTTACATATAACAGATTTGCATTAAACGTACTTGAACAACATATTAGAATATGTATAGAATTATTTTGGACCCGTACATAGTATTGATGTGGTACATAGATGATGGTCTTATGTGACGAATTTACTTTCATATTTACATACGGACTACATGGCAATATTCTGCATTGTTACGAAACAAATGGTGGAATGAGTGCTCTATATTTTTCCGTTTGTATAATAGCTCTTTGTTCTGAGTTAAAAAATGCACTTTGTTGCTTGGTCAGGGGAGACTTTAAGAGGGCTTATCCCAGCATGGATTTTGAAGCACTACATAATATGAATGAAAATTAAGACCTTGAAGAGACCTACATTTTGCACAACAGTTCCAATCAGGGAAATGCTTCTACTTACAATTATTTATGAAGTACAGAGACAAATCAGACTTACAAACGAACAGAATATTGATTCCACTATCTAACACTAAATACGAACATGTGCCTATATCAAGCATCCATCCTCACCATCATTGACAACATAGCCCAAGTTAAAGCTATGTGTGCTCCAACACACATATATGCTGACATATAGGAGATGATAAAAATAAAGGAGATATTGGAAAGACATGGATTAGTAGAACATATGGGTGTAGTCTTAATTACTGGTTGTGATGGTAATTAAGAACCAATAGGAGAATAACAACATTAACACGGCCTGCCCCTCAACGACGAAGTCGAACATCGTCGTATGCTTAGCAGCATCTAATGCAAAACTGCTACTCCCTCCGTCCCAAAATTCGTGTATTACATTTGTCTAGATACGGATGTATCTAACACTAAAATATAACTAGATACATTCGTATTTGGACAAATCTAAGACAAGAATTTTGAGACGGAGGGAGTAATTAGGAAAGTTGGGATTTGATTGCTACTGGATAACTTAGTCCCTGCACTGTACGTCACGACGTTGGAATTTCTAGATCATGATTTACATAGCCTAGAGTAATAAGAACAACAAATCATGAAGTATTGGTTTAAAAAAAAATTAGCTCTATAGATTGCTTTAATTAGGAAAGTTGGAAACGGAGTAAGTAGTAGTAGTATCATGCCTTTGGTGGATTCTGTTTTCACGACCAGAAACGATTGTGGGCTTTGGGTAGGTTGTACTAGAGCTCTAGAGTCTAGAGTCTAGACAGATTGAGATTGATATGAGAGATTTTTTTCTTCTATTTTAACAATCGTGAAAGATATAAACTGTGCTAGGAGTTCTGTTTCATTGCATATTTCAATTTGAAGTTTTCTATTTCAACCTATATACATCACTGGCGTACAGAACCCAAAACGACACATCCAAGTTGATCTTCTAACCTGGACGATAGGCGCCATGAGTGATCTGGCTCTCCAACCTTGACGGGGATGCTCATTGTCTCGTTGATGTGGTGGCACTCGTCAACACGTAGGCGACTCATCATGCCGGCCTTAATCTTATTGCACTGGCCGTTAAGATTTCAACCGTGAGAGATAGATTGTTTTTTCCTAGGATTTTCTAGATTGATCTCAACCATAATAATTCTGGCCCACCAGATTAACGGCTCGTAAAATTTAATTAAAGTGGGAATTTCTTGGGAGTCGGGAATTAGTATAGGTATAGATAGATATTTAACGTGGGAATTTCTTGGGAGTCAGGAATTAGTAAAGGTATAGATATTTCTATGGATGTCCGAAAATCTATTTCATGTAGCTTGGCAAGGAAATTTATAATCATGGATACAGGATCCTTTACACGTAAGACCTATTGCTCATGCGATTTGGGATCCTCGCATCCGACACTAATCTATTTTTAGTGTCTACTTAGAGCGGGGAATCATTCCAATTAGGAATTTAAGATTGTTGTTTTTTATTTTACAAGAACTAGAGCGAGGGATTAGAGATGACATACTTTTGTGGAGAATAACAGGTTGGTCAGGCAAATAAAAACAAATTAATTGATCTATTCTCTTCTCCGTGTGATATGCTTTCTTCAAAACCCTAGAAGATGGGAAATCGCTAAGTTCTTGTGTAGGCCGAGCTCCAGGGTACCCACTATCCTGTCCTTTGGTTTGCATCGTGATCTGTGCTATCAGGAACATCACGAGCACATCCTCGGTCAGCACTAGCTCCATTAGCAGGAGTTCACATGCCTATGTGAATAGTAATTCAGTGCAGGTATAGGTCCCGCACACTAGTCACAGAGGTCTACCTTTTCTGGCATCTTCTGTCACTTTTTTGCCTTGTGGCCGATGCCTGATGGTGGTCAGCCAGCGCTCCATGTCCCATCCATGCACAACATCTCTCTTCTCTCTCACAGCGCATCTCTCTCTTCTTATTTGTTTCTCTAAAATGTCACACAACACCTCCTCTCCCTTCTCGTCCGCATCTCACAGCACCTCACTCTCTCTTCCTTTTCTCTCTCAATGCACATCTCTCTCTCTTCATTTTCTCTCTCACACATAGCACCTCTCTCCCTTTGTATCTCACATATTCTCTCTGTCTAAGGAAAAAAAAACTCTCTTCTCTCTCTTCTCACAGCACATCTCTGTATCAGAAAAAAAACACTCTCTACTCTTTCCTCTCATGGATCAATGGTGTGCAGGAGGTGGGATGGAGAAAGCGTGCACAGTGGTTTTGCCCCATGCGTGTCAGTTTGTTAAAGCAGATGGAAGTGCCCACATGCACCGACGCCTCTTGTGAGTCCTGTTTGCCGATTAAGGGCCTGTTCGCTTCAAAGGATTTGTAGACTTTCCAAAGGAATGTTCATTCCATAGTTTTCAGTTCCTTCACTGGCGTTCGGATCAAGGGAATCAGCTACAGCGTTCCTATGGAAAAGTTCGTAAACAGTGGTCATTTTACAGGAATCTAAACATCTGGTCTGAACCAATTTTTGGGCGGAGGCCCGAGGCAAGCCAACTCGCAAGCCAAATAAAATATTCCTTTCGCATGGGTGGGAGAGAAGCAATACCAGCATGCAGCGGTTAGAACACTTGGTGCCTGAATAAAATACTCAATACTGTTGCATCAGTAGTACGGCTCCTTTGCTCATACCTCTAGACAATTTCCTGTGAACCGAACACCCTTTATTCTTCTATTTTGCGAACTGCAGGAATGTACTGTACAGCCAACCGCATTCCTATACTTTTTTACATTCCTTTGTTTTTCTTACCTGTGTATCGAACGGGGCCTAAAAAAACAAGAAACAGAACAGGATGCTGCATCCTGCAACTTTCCCACAGCATACATCGTTTCGAGTCACGGGCCGACAGCATGCCCCAGACAGGACAGCCATGTGAAGCGTATTAAACATTGATTGCCCTGACGCAGCACATATCTCCATGCATCTGAGTCCAGTCTGAACGGTCACGATAGAAGGCGCTGTGGAGCTCATCCTACAAAAAACTGGACTCATGGGAAATACCGCTCTCCCTATTTTTAGAATGCCTCCCTTGCGTAATAGAACTCGCCGACAGAGCTCCCGAAATTGGGTATTAACTGAGATAAATAACAGACAAACTATTTTTAAAGAGAAGGTAGAGGTAGACTGTCCCTTTCATTTCATTTTTGTCTTTTACAGGGTTTTGCGGCTCTCGATGAGAATTCCATACTTTAATGGAGATGGTGGATGATATTTTGAAGGGAGAAATCCAAATTTAAAGAAAAAACTCGATCTTCGGTACACTTCAGACCCCATTTGACACAGCTAGACTGAAAACACTGCTAATTGTGAAGAACCAATTCGACCCCCCACTTGTTGCAATTGCTTACTACATACTTGGAAGACATAGATACATAGATACTATAGATCACAATTCAGATGAACAATCCCACTGAATTTTGAATTAGTTTGTGGACTGCCCTCACTTACATTAGTAGAGCTACGTACAGAGCTCAATGCTAATGAATCACGCTGGAGGATTTCCTTAGTTGCTCGCCATGCTCGGCTTCTTCCCAAGATGATGATGACAAGACAAGCACAAGATAATGATTGCAAGGTAGCCCTGCAAGGCAACGCTCAACGCACCGACACGCAAAGACGTCTTCCAACTCATGCTGGAGCCAACTGTATAGGCCACCAGGAGAGCGACAAAATTCACCACGGTAGCGATTTTCATCACCCTTAGCGACCAATCTTCATGCTCCTTCTTTATTAGCCAGTATCGTAGCAGCATGGTGATGACAAGGATGGATGCCACAAACGAAATGGAGTTGCTATAGAAGAATGTGAGGTACTGAGGCGTCCGGTTGTCGTGCATCACCCGGTTTTTTTTAAAGGAGGAAGACCCCCGGCCTCTGCATATGGATGATGCATACAACCACTTTATTAATTATTGACACAAGACCTTACAAAGGCATACAACAGTAAGACTAAAGCCACCGTGTAGGCAACATCTGTCACTACTCCTATTCAGTTGATGAAGGGATGCTGATAGTCTGCGCCTAATACCAAACAGACCTCGCAGCCAAACCTAATATCTAAGACCTGAGGTCCCAACCAGGACGCCTGCCGGGTATGTGGCACTCACCAGTCCGGCGTGCTCCTCAACCAGGACGCCTGCCGGGTATGAGGCCGCCGCAGCCACCTGCCATCAATCCATATTCAGAGCTGTACTGTTGCATCTACCTCGCCCGGTCTCGTTGCCGTCGACGCCACCACGACACCAAACAGCGTCACCCTCCTGCGCGAGTCCATCACCACGCATCGGGCGCCGAGTCTCCACTTCACCACGCCGTCGAGATCCGCCGTCACCAACATGGTAAATGTAAAACCGCTCCATCACTTGTCTCCTCCATCCAGCCGCTGCTCAAAAACGATGCCCCCATGAGTGAGAACGACGCCAAAAGCACCGCCATCGTCCGATCCGGGAACCCCGGGTCTAGGTTTTCACCGAGAGCAGCGCAAACAAGTCGACGGAAGATGCAGTGGCGATGTCTTCAACAAGATAACGACGTGAAAACGCCACCATCGCCCACCATGACCCGAGTCATAGCACGGTTTTCACCGGCAGCCTCGCCTCCCCGCTCGACGCCGGGACCGGATGCGAGAAGCCATGGCCCTCCAGCTGACCACCTCCGGCGAAGAGGATACCACCACCTCCGCGCCCAGGGCCGGAGCCCCCGACGTCCTCATGTCGCAGGCCTAGTCCAAAGGCCGCTTGCTGCGCCAAAACAAAGAATACACATGATGGCCTGAGGAACACTACCACCCAGATTCGATATGGATCCAGATCGGGCGCCCTAGCCACCCCCACGATTCCGTCGTCGTCGCCGCCAAGATGACAACCCTGGCCGCCGCCGGCCTGAACCACCGCCCTTGAATCAGCCAGAATGGATCACCGCCACCCAGATCCGATCACCGGCCGAGGAAGATTGCCGCCGCCGCCGCCGCTGCGGCATGCAGGCTTAGCCTTCGACGCCCTCGGCGGCGGCGGCGAGAGAGTCGTTCGCTGGGGGGAGGAAGAGGAGGCCCGGCGGGTTGGCCCCAGTGCGACGTGGTGCCACCGCACGGGGGGAGGAGAAACTATGAGCATCACCAGGTTGCCTGCCTCGTACCGGCTGCCGCTGGTCTGCCACGCTCCGTCGGGCGGCTTCAGGCCGGCCTGGTAGGTTACGCTCGCCACCAAGATGCCTAGTACCATCACGTACTTGCGCTTTCTTGTTTTCCTTCTCCGTCTCGTTTTCGTGTTCTTCCTTCTTTTGTTCTTCCTCCTCACTGAGGGATATGCCATTTCCCTCTGGCTCTGAGGCCGCACCGGCTGCCAAGTTGTCATTTACCGAAAAAGGCTTTCGCCCAGCTTTATATATAAAGCACCAATTAACAAGCACCCAGTACAAACACACGACACGCCACCGCAACACATGCACACACCCAGGACAAGATACATAGGCGATGGGCGCAGCAACGCCACCCCTAGCACTACCAGCCCGAAGAGATGAAGCTACATATGACGAACCATGCGCTCCAGCGCGGCGCCTTCAGGAAGGGTACGACACCGGAGCGCTGCCACCGCCCGATCCAAGGATCAGAGTTTCCCCCGAAGCCGCATGATGGGCAATGAGAGCCGCGACGACGCCTTCAAGAAGGGAACGGTCTTCACCGCCGCCGGTCCGTCCGAAGATAGAGCAGGTTTTCACCACAGCCAAAATTCACCGCCACCGAACGCCACACCCCGGTAACCACGCCGCCCACACGACCATGGTGACCGGGCAGCACCAAGGCACGGGCTCTGCCCAAGAGCACCACACTACCACCACCAGGGCCACCGTCCCAGCATCCAAGACCTCAACACCACCTCACTTGAGACCCGCCGCACCCCAACGAAAAAGACGAGTAGAAAGGTCCGACCTTTCACACCCCTGGGCGACCCCCGGCATCTAGCATCCACCGACTTGTCCTGCAGCCCTGAGCGCGAGACGATCTCGGTCCTGCAACATCGAGAGGGGGCGAGGTCAGACCTGCTGCACCATGCGCAAGACAAGCCCGGTCCTGCTGCATCGTGCGCGAGACGAGATCGGTCCTGCGGCACCGAGGGCGAGACGAGCGGTGGACCGCCGCTAGGAGAGGACCATCCCATTGATGGGAGTAGCGCCCAGGCGACGAGGAGATGGGGTAAAGGTCGAGACGGCCCGATCGCAGACAGGCCGACGCCGGAGAAGCTAGCCGCTGCCGCGGGCAGATCCATCGAGCCACCATGAAGCCACCATGACACCGATAGGCCACCACCGAGACCTACCCATGCCGCCGCCCACGGTCGGAGCAGCGGCCATGCACGGCCGCTGCCCTACCCGCGTCGCCCGGTGAGCTCCAAGTGCCGGAGCCACCGGGCACGCACCACCGGAGCCAGGCGCCGCCGGTCGGCCCCCAAAGCCAGATCCGGCCAGATCCAGTAAGATACCGGCTGCGCGCCACCTCCCAAGATGGGAGCGCCGTAGCCGCCCCGCCGCGCGTGGAACGAAGGTCGTCGGAGTGCCACCACCAACAGGCCACCCCGCCGCCCCACGAGACCGTTGCCGCATCGCTGGATCCCGCAGATATCCAGCGCCCACAAGCGGGCGGGGAAGAAGGGCCCCACCGCTGCCGCGCCCCCTGGGCTTTGCCCGACAGAACTCACGGGCAACAGCGGGGGGAGGGGAGGGAGGCGAAGATGAAGGCCGTGGCCGCAGGTGTTCCCCACGGGCGCACGCGGGCGCGCTGCGGGAGGGAAGGGGAGGAGAGGGGGCAGAGGGGCGGGCGGGAGGCACGCGCCTGGCGGCCGGCGGCGGAGGGCAGGCTAGGTCGCGGGCAGAGGGGGTGGGAACCATAGCGGGGGAGGGAGCCCGAGATCATGTTGGTATGCCAAGTTGTCATTTCTTTCCACCTCGGCTGCCGAATTGCCATTTCTCTGCACCTCAGTCCAGAAAAATACTACCAGCAGAACGGTGGCAATGAGGAGGACCACAACTACTAACACGAAGATGTAGATGGATGTCTTGATGTGTTGAGTGCTTCCTGCCACGTAGCCCGCCAGCAAACCAGACAAGCCCACCGCCACACAAACTGATAGCGCATTGCTTCGTATGGCTGGCCTATATAGATGAGGGTGATGGACAACATGAAGCTCACCGTGTTGCAGTAGAAGAAGTCATTGCGGTGGTGTGGGAAGTTGTGCAACAGGATCCGGTCACCTGCGCGGTGCCCGAACTGGTCATCCTTGAGTAGGAAGCCTCCTGGAGGCATAAGTCCGGCTTGATAGGTGATGGTCGCTGCCATAACCGCGAAGAGGAGCAGCCGCTTGTGCCTCTTCTCTAGTAGCTCCTCATCGCCTTTTCTTGTCCTTGTGGTCCAGCGTGAAGATGACGACATGGATCACTACATAGATAAGCACCACATCTGCCAAGTCCATGGCGTAAATGGAGGTGTCCACGTCCCGACAGCTCCCGGCGGCATACACGCCCATGAGGTCAACAAGGACGAGTATCATGGCTACCGCCAGCACGTGGTGCTTGAGGAGAAGTTCATTCTGGACCAGGATAATGGCCACAAGGAGGTCACCAAGGCAGCCGAGTTGCAAAAGTAGAAGGCCTTGTACCGCCCAGCATTCGTCATGAGAAGAATGGGATCAGCGGCCATGTGCTCGTCGCCGTTATCCTGCCAAAGGCCACTTGGCGGGTCCATCCCTGCTGTGTAGGTGATGGTGGCGGCAAGAGTGGAGAGCAGTAGAACAAGAGAGTGAGCCTTGTCCACAAGCTCCCTGAGAGAAAGAAACAGAGTTCAGCTTAGTTTTTGCGAAACTTTTTTGAAAGGGGGCGCTTTATTACTTAAAAGATTTAAGCATTACACCCGGCCTCTGCATAACTAAGATGCACACAGCCAAATAAGGTCTTCTCACACAAAAGAAAAATAAAAAGGCGAGTACAAAAACATGAAGAGTCTCCATAACACCTAAAGCGGAGGGGGGGGGGGCAATCCTAAGATCATGCTGCCACCCATGTTGGGTAAAAGTATCCCTCACCGTAGTCTCCAGTCATGTGCACACCTCCGTAAATAGGTCTCCATTCTCCTTATGTTGTAGAGAGGACCATAAACGAAGAGTCGCGGTACATCTGTAGATAACCTGCATCAGAGAAGTACTTTTATCGTTAAAACCTTATAATTTCTACATAGCCAAAGCGGCCAAATAACGGCAAGCGCTCCCACCCTGAGAAAAGTTCTAAACCTGTGATCAATCCCATGTAAACAGTTGCCAAATACATTAGCAACAATATAGGGAGGATACAAGCCAGAAGCTATTTGGATGACTGGCCATATAGAACGAGCCAATTTGCATTGGAAGAATAAATGTGTTATTGTCTTATCATGGTGACAAAAGACACATTGCAAACATCCATGCCAATTCTTCTTAATAAGGTTATCTTTAGTAAGAACGACTTTGCGATGAAGATACCATGCAAAGATTTTATTCTTAAGAGGTATCTTCATCTTCCAGATCTTCTTATTATTATCAACTGGCACATCAGACTGGATTAACGCTCTATATAAAGAATCCACTGAGAATTGTCCATTCCCATGACGGTTCCAATGAAATACATCAGACCCACGTGACAGGTGGAGTAGGATGTTCCACAATTGGAGTCTGGGTCCAATTAAATCTCTTCTGAACGTCACATTTGGCTGAAATGATTCCATTACCGTGGTGATAGTATCACCCTTGTGGAGCACAATGTTGTATAGAGTCAGGTATTGTTCCCAGAGTGTGGCATTTCCTAGCCACATGTCCTCCCAGAATCTAATTTCTGAGCCGTCCTTAATCGAGAAGGATCCACAGCAGAAGAAATATTTCTTCGTAGCCATTAGACCCGCCCAAAAGTGGGAATCCCCAGGCTTCTAGTATACTTGGGATACTGCCTTGGATCCCACATATTTCCTCCTTAGGAGGGTTTGCCATACACATTCTTCCGTTAGAGATTAAAACAACAATTTGCCGAGGAGGGCCCTATTCTTAACCTCAAGGTCATGAATACCCAACCCTCCTTGCTCTTTGGGACGGCAAACCACACTCCATTTGGCCATTCGATATTTCTTTCTCTCGCTATCTCCTTGCCAAAAGAATCTTGATTGGAAATAATCCAATCTATGTAGAACTCCCTTCTGCAACTGGAAGAAGGAAATCATATATAGTACCATATTACTAAGTACTTAATTTATGAGGACCAATCTTCCACCCAGAGACAGCAGTTTACCTTTCCAACTACTAAGTCTTTTTTGCAGTCTCTCCTCGACGTGTTTCATTTGTGAGTCTCCGATAGTGTATCGATATCCCCAAATATGTGATCGGAAACTGGCCCAACCCGCATCCAAACAGTTCAATGTACATGTGGGACTCATCTTGAGTCGGCCTCTCCAAAGCAAAACAGTTCACTTTTATGACAATTGATCTTAAGACCCTGAGAGTTGTGCGAATGCTGATAGAATTAGTTTCAGATTTCTCGCTTTCTCGAGGTCATGATCCATGAAGAGAATCGTATCATCGGCATATTGAAGTATAGATAGACCACCATCAACTAGATGATTTACTACCCCTTCAATTTGTCCATCAACCTTGGCACGCTCAATCATGATCGCAAGCATACCTGCCACTATATTGAATAGCATGGGCGATATGAGTCACCTTGTCGCAAACCCTTCTTCGTTTGGAAATAGTGTCCAATGTCATCATTGACCTTAATGGCAACACTACCTCCAGAAACGAAGCTATGGATCATAGCGCGCCACTCTGCAGAAATGTAATTCATGGACTGTTTCATGAAGGATAACAACAACATCAAGGATGTGTCTGCCTTGCATAAAAGCTGTCTGTGAAGGACAAACCACATGTTCAGCAACCGAATTTAGCCTAATTGTTGCAACATTCATGAATATTTTAAAACTAACATTAAGGAGGCAAATAGGTCTATATTTTTTATCCTTTTGAAGGAAATATGCCCTAGAGGCAATAATAAAGTCATTATTTATTTTCTTATTTCATGATAAATGTTTATGATTCATGCTAGAATTGTATTAACCGGAAACTTAGTACATGTGTGAATACATAGACAAAACATAGTGTCCCTGGTATGCCTCTACTTGACTAGCTCGTTAATCAAAGATGGTTATGTTTCCTAACCATGGACATGTGTTGTCATTTGATGAACGAGATCACATCATTAGACGAATGATGAGATGGACATGACCCATCCGTTAGCTTAGCATTATGATCGTTACAGTTTCATTGCTACTGCTTTCTTCATGACTTATACATGTTCCTCAAACTATGAGATTATGCAACTCCCGAATACTGGAGGAACATCTTGTGTGCTATCAAACTTCACAACGTAAATGAGTGATTATAAATATGGTCTACATGTGTCTATGAAGGTGTTTGTTGGGTTGGCATAGATCAAGATTAGGATTTGTCACTCCGTGTTTCGGAGAGGTATCTCTAGGCCCTCACAGTAATGGTCATCACTATAAGCCTTGCAAGCAATGTTACTAATGAGTTGGTTACAGGATGAAGTATTATGGAACGATTAAAGAGACTTGCCGGTAACGAGATTGAACTAGGTATGATGATACCGACGATCGAATGTCGGGCAAGTAACATACCGATGACAAAGGGGGCAATGTATGTTGTTATGCGGTTTGACCGATAAAGATCTTCGTAGAATATGTAGGAGCCAATATGAGCATCCAGGTTCCGCTATTGGTATTGACTGGAGATGTGTCTCAATCATGTCTACATAGTTCTTGAACCCGTAGGGTCCGCACGCTTAAGGTTCGATGACGATATGTATTATGAGTTATGTGTTTTTGATGACCGAAGTTTCTTTGGAGTCCCGGATGAGATCATAGACGTGACGAGGAGTCTCGAAATGGTCGAGACATAAAGATTGATATATTTGACCATGTTATTCGGACACCAAAAGAGTTCCAGGAAGTTTCGGGTAAAACCGGAGTGCCGGAGGGGTTACCGGAACCCCCCGGGGGAACTAGTGGGCCACCATGGGCCTTAGTGGAGAGAGAGGAGGGCGGCCAGGGCAGCACCCCCCTTGGAGTCCAAATAGGACAAGGGAAGGGGGCAGCACCCCCCTTTCCTACTCCCCCTCCCTCTCCTTTCCTTTCCCCTTCTCCCTTGTGATGGAATCCTACTAGGACTAGTAGTCCTAGTTGGACTCCCTCTCCTTGGGCGAGCCCCTAGAGGCCGGCCAGCCTCCCCCTTGCTCCTTTATATACAGGGGCAGGGGGCACCCAAGAACATACAAGTTTTTCTTAACCGTGTGCGGTACCCCTCCACAGTTACACACCTCGATCATACCATCATAGTGCTTAGGTGAAGCCCTGCGCAGGTAGCATCATCATCAGCGTCGCCACGCCATCATGCTGACGGAACTCACCCTCGTCCTCAACTTGATCAAGAGCACGAGGGACATCATCGAGCTGAATGTGTGATGAACGCGGAGGTGTCGTACATTCAGTACTTGATCAATTGGATCGCAAAGAAGTTCGACTACATCAACCGCGTTATTGAAACGCTTCCGCTTTCGGTCTACGAGGGTACATGGACACACTCTCCCCTCTCGTTGCTATGTATCACCTAGATAGATCTTGCGTGATCGTAGGGATTTTTTTGAAATTACTGCGTGCCCCAACAATCGTATCAGAGCCAGGTGTATGCGTAGATGTTATATGCACGAGTAGAACACAAAGAGTTGTGGGCAATAATAGTCATACTGCTTACCACCAACGTCTTACTTTGATTCGGCGGTATTGTTGGATGAAGCGGCCCTGACCGACATTACATGACCGCATCATGAGACTGGTTCTACCGACGTGCTATGCACATAGGTGGCTGGCGGGTGTCTGTTTCTCCAACTTTAGTTGAATCAAGTTTGACTATGGCTGGTCCTTGTTGAAGGTTAAAACAGCACACTTGATGGAAAATCGTTGTGGTTTTGATGTGTAGGTAAGAACGATTCTTGCTAGAAGCCCGTAGTAGCCACGTAAAACTTGCAACAACAAAGTAGAGGACGTCTAACTTGTTTTTGCAGGGCTTGCTGTGATGTGATATGGTCAAGGCATGGTGTGATATAAATTATTGTATGAGATGATCATATTTTGTAACAAAGTTATCGGCAACTGGCAGGAGCCATATGGTTGTCGCTTTATTGTATGCAATGCAATCGACATGTAATTGTTTTACTTTATCACTAAGCGGTAGCGATAGTCGTAGAAGCAATAGTTGGTGAGATGACAATGATACTATGATGGAGATCAAGGCATCGCGCCGGTGATGATGGAGATCATGACGATGCTACGGTGATGGAGATCATGAGCACAAGATGATGATGGCCATATCATGTCACATATTTTGATTGCATGTGATGTTTATCTTTTATGCATCTTATTTTGCTTAGTACGGCGGTAGCATTATAAGATGATCCCTTACTAAATGTCAAGGTATAAGTGTTCTCCCTGAGTATGCACCGTTGCTACAGTCCGTCGTGCCGAGACACCACGTGATGCTCAGGTGTGATAAGCTCTACATTCACATACAACGGGTGCAAGCCAGTTTTGCACACGCAGAATAATCGGGTTAAATTTGACGAGCCTAGCATATGTAGATATCGCCTCGGAACACTGAGACGAAAGGTCAAACGTGAATCATATAGTAGATATGATCAACATAGTGATGTTCACCATTGAGAGCTACTCAATCTCACGTGATAATCAGACATGGTTTAGTTGATTTGGATCACGTGATCATTTAGATGACTAGAGGGATGTCTATCTAAGTGGGAGTTCTTAAGTAATATGATTAATTGAACTTCCATTTATCATGAACTTAGTCCTGATAGTTATTTTGCATGTCTATGTTATTGTAGATCAATGGCCTGTGCTACCGTTCCTTTGAATTTTAATGCGTTCCTAGAGAAAGCTAAGTTGAAAGATGATGGAAGCAACTACACGGACTGGGTCCGTAACTTGAGGATTATCCTCATTGCTGCACAGAAGAATTACGTCCTGGAAGCACCGTTGGGTGCCAGGCCTGCTGCAGATGCTACTAATGACATTAAGAATGTCTGGCAGAGCAAAGCTGATGACTACTCGATGGTTCAGTGTGCCATGCTTTACGGCTTAGAATCCAGACATCAAAGACGTTTTGAACGTCATGGAGCATATGAGATGTTCCAAGAGTTGAAGTTAATATTTCAAGCAAATGCCGGAGTTGAGAGATATGAAGTCTCCAACAAGTTCTATAGCTGCAAAATGGAGGAGAATAGTTCTGTCAGTGAACACATATTCAGAATGTCTGGGTACCATAACCACTTGACTCAACTGGGAGTTAATCTACCTGATGATAGTGTCATTGACAGAGTTCTTCAATCACTGCCACCAAGCTATAAAGGCTTTGTGGTGAACTGTAATATGCAAGGGATGAACAAGACTATTCCAGAGCTCTTCACGATGCTAAAAGTTGCGGAGGTAGAAATTAAGAAGGAGCATCAAGTGTTGATGGTCAACAAGACCACTAGTTTCAAGAAAAAGGGCAAAGGGAAGAAGGGAAACTTCAAGAAGAACGGCAAGAAAGTTTTTGCTCAGGAGAAGAAACCCAAGTCTGGACCTAAGCCTGAAACTGAGTGCTTCTACTGCAAAGGGACTAGTCACTGGAAGCGGAATTGCCCCAAGTATTTGGCGGATAAGAAGGATGCAAAGTAAAAGGTATATTTGATATACATGTTATTGATGTGTACCTTACTAATGCTCGTAGTAGCGCTTGGGTATTTGATATTGGTTGCGTTGCTCATATTTGCAACTCGAAACAGGGGCTATGGATTAAACGAAGATTGGCTAAGGATGAGATGACGATGCGCGTGGGAAATGGTTCCAAGGTCGATGTGATCGCCGTCGGCACGCTACCTCTACATCTACCTTCGGGATTAGTTTTAGACCTGAATAATCGTTATTTGGTGCCAGCGTTGAGCATGAACATTATATCTAGATCTTGTTTGATGCGAGATGGTTATTCATTTAAATCAGAGAATAATGGTTGTTCTATTTATATGAGTAATATCTTTTATGGTCATGCACCCTTGCTGAGTGGTCTATTTTTGTTGAATCTCGATCGTGATGATACACATTTTCATAATATTGAAGCCAAAAGATGCAAAGTTGATAATGATAGTGCAACTTATTTGTGGCAGTGCCGTTTGGGTCATATCGGTGTAAAGCGCATGAAGAAACTCCATGCTAATGGACTTTTGTAATCACTTGATTATGAATCACTTGGTGCTTGCGAACCGTGCCTCATGGGCAACATGACTAAAACTCTGTTCTCTGGAACAATGGAATGATCTACCGACTTACTGGAAATAATACATACAGATGTATGCAGTCCAATGAGTGTTGAGGCTCGTGGCGGGTATCGTTATTTTCTTACCTTCACAGATGATTTAAGAAGATATGGTTATATCTACTTAATGAAGCATAAGACTGAAACATTTGAAAAGTTCAAAGAATTTCAGAGTGAAGTGGAAAATCATCGTAACAAGAAAATAAAGTTTCTACGATCTGATCATGGAGGAGCATATTTTAGTTATGAGTTTGGTCTTCATTTGAAACAACATGGGATAGTTTCACAACTTACGCCACCTAGAACACCACAGCGAAATGGTGGTGTGTCCGAACATCGTAACCATACTTTATTGGATATGATGCGATCTATGATGTCTGTTACTGATTTACTGCTATCGTTTTGGGGTTATGCTTTAGAGACGGTTGCATTCACTTTAAATAGGGCATCATCAAAATCCGTTGAGACGACGCCTTATGAACTGTGGTTTGGCAAGAGACCAAAGTTGTCGTTTCTTAAAGTTTGGGGTTGTGATGCTTATGTGAAAAAGCTTCAACCTGATAAGCTCGAATCCAAATTGGAGAAGTGCGTCTTCATAGGATACCCAAAGGAAACTATTGGGTACACCTTCTATCACAGATCCGAAGGCAAGATCTTTGTTGCTAAAAATGGATCCTTTCTAGAGAAGGAGTTTCTCTCGAAAGAAGTGAGTGGGAGAAAAGTAGAACTTGATGAGGTAATTGCACCTTCTCCCTTATTGGAAAGTAGTTCTTCACAGAAATCAGTCCCAGTGATTCATACACCAATTAGTGAGGAAGCTAATGATGATGATCATGAAACTTTAGATCAAGTTACTACCGAACCTCGTAGGTCAACCAGAGTACGGTCCGCACCAGATTGGTACGGTAATCCTATTCTAGAAGTCATGTTACTAGACCATGATGAACCTACGAACTATGAGGAAGCAATGATGAGCCCAAATTCCGCAAAATGGTTTGAGGCCATGAAATCTGAGATGGGATCCATGTATGAGAACAAAGTGTGGACTTTGGTGGACTTGCCCGATGATTGGCAATCCATAGAAAATAAATGGATCTTCAAGGAGAAGACTGACGCTGACGGTAATATTACTGTCTACAAAGCTCAGCTTGTTGCGGAAGGTTTTCGACAAGTTCAAGGAGTTGACTACGATGAGACTTTCTCACCCGTAGCGATGCTTAAGTTTGTCTGAATCATGTTAGCAATTGCCGCATTTTATGATTATGAAATTTGGTAGATGGATGTCAAAACTCCATTCCTGAATGGATTTCTGGAAGAAGAGTTGTATATGACGCAACCAGAAGGTTTTGTCGATCCAAAGGGTGGTAACAAAGTGTGCAAGCTCCAGGGATCCATTTATGGACTGGTGCAAGCCTCTCGGAGTTGGAATAAATTCTTTGATAGTGTGATCAAAGAATATGGTTTTATACAGACTTTTGGAGAAGCCTGTATTTACAAGAAAGTGAGTGGAGCTCTGTAGCATTTCTAATATTATATGTGGATGACATATTCTTGATTGGAAATGATATAGAATTTCTGGATAGCCTAAAGGGATAGCTGAATAAGAGTTTTCCGATGAAAGACCTCGGAGAAGCTGCTTACATATTGGGCATCAAGATCTATAGAGATAGATCAAGATGCTTAATTGGACTTTCACAAAGCACATACCTTGATAAAGTTTTGAAGAAGTTAAAAATGGATCAGTCAAAGAAAGGGTTCTTGCATGTGTTACAAGGTGTGAAGCTGAGTCATACTCAATGTCCGACCACTGCAGAAGATCGAGAGAAAATGAAAGTCATTCCCTATGCTTTAGCCATAGGTTCTATCATGTATGCAATGTTGTGTACCAGACCTGATGTGTGCCTTGTTATAAGCATAGCAGGGAGGTGCCAAAGTAATCCCGGAGTGGAGTACTGGACATCGGTCAAGAACATCCTGAAATACCTGAAAAGGACTAAGGATATGTTTCTCATTTATGGAGGTGACAAAGAGCTCGTCATAAACGGTTACGTCGATGCAAGCTTTGACACTGATCCGGATGACTCTAAGTCGCAATCCGGATACATATTTGTATTGAATGGAGGAGTTGTCAGTTGGTGCAGTTCCAAGCAGAGCATCATGGCGGGATCTACGTGTGAACCGAAGTACATTGCTGCTTCGGAAGCAGCAAATGAAGGAGTCTGGATGAAGGAGTTCATATCCAATCTAGGTGTCATACCTAGTGCATCGGGTGCAATGAAAATATTTTGTGACAATACTGGTGCAATTGCCTTGGCAAAGGAATCCAGATTTCACAAGAGAACCAAGCACATCAAGAGATGCTTCAATTCCATCCTTCATCAAGTCTGGGAGGGGGACATAGAGATTTGCAGGATACATACGGATCTGAATATTGCAGACCCATTGACTAAGCCTCTTCCACGAGCAAAACATAATCGACACCAAAACTCCTTGGGTGTTAGAATCATTACTTTGTAATCTAGATTATTGACTCCAGTGCAAGTGGGAGACTGAAGGAAATATGCCCTAGAGGCAATAATAAAGTTATTATTTATTTCCTTATTTCATGATAAATGTTTATGATTCATGCTAGAATTGTATTAACTGGAAACTTAGTAAATGTGTGAATACATAGACAAAACATAGTGTCCCTAGTATGCCTCTACTTGACTAGCTCGTTAGTTAAAGATGGTTACATTTCCTAACCATAGACATATGTTGTCATTTGATAAACAGGATCACATCATTAGATGCATGATGTGATGGACATGACCCATCCATTAGCTTAGCATTATGATCGTTACAGTTTCATTGCTACTGCTTTCTTCATGACTTATACATGTTCCTCAGACTATGAGATTATGCAACTCCCAAATACCGGAGGAACATCTTGTGTGATATCAAACGTCATAGCGCAAATGGGTGATTATAAAGATGCTCTACAGGTGTCTCCGAAGGTGTTTGTTAGGTTGGCATAGATCGAGATTAGGATTTGTCACTCCGTGTTTTGGAGAGGTATCTCTGGGCCCTCTCGGTAATGCTCATCACTATAAGCCTTGCAAGCAATGTGAATAATGAGTTAGTTACGGGATGAATTATTACGGAACGAGTAAATAGACTTGCCGGTAACGAGATTGAACTAGGTATGATGATACCGACGACCGAAACTCGGGCAAGTAACATACCGGTGATAAAGGGAACAACGTGTGTTGTTATGCGGTTTGACCGATAAAGATCTTCGTAGAATATGTAGGATCCAATATGAGCATGCAGGTTCCGCTATTGGTTATTGATTGAAGATGTATCTCAGTCATGTCTACATAGTTCTCGAACCCATAGGGTCCGCACGCTTAACGTTCGATGACGATATGTATTATGAGTTATGTGTTTTTGATGACCGAAGTTTCTTCGGAGTCTCGGATGAGATCACAGACATGACGAAGAGTCTCGAAATGGTCGGGACATGAAGATTTATATATCGGACCATATTATTCGGACACTGGAAGAGTTCCGGGAAGTTTCGGGTAAAACCGGAGTGCCGG
>NC_057813.1:50587590-50601970 GCF_018294505.1 Triticum aestivum
TGGAGTCCAAATAGGACAAAGGAAGGAGGGGCAGCGCCCTCCTTTCTTACTCCCTCTCGCTCTCCTTTCCTTTCCCCTTCTCCCTTGTCATGGAATCCTACTAGGACTAGTAGTCCTAGTAGGACTCCCTCTCCTTGGGCGCGCCCCTAGGGGCCAGCCGGCTTTCCCCTTGCTCCTTTATATACGGGGGCACGGGGGCACCCAAGAACACACAAGTTTCTCTTAACCGTGTGGGGTGCCCCCCTCCAAAGTTACACACCTCGATCATACCAGCGTAGTGCTTAGGAGAAACCCTACGCAGGTAGCATCATCATCACCATTGCCACACCGTCGTGCTGATGGAACTCACTCTCGTCCTCAACTGGATCAAGAGCACGAGGGACATCATCGAGCTGAACGTGTGCTAAACACGGAGGTTCCGTACGTTCGGTACTTGATCGGTTGGATCGCGAAGAAGTTCGACTACATCAACCAGGTTATTGAAACTCTTCCTCTTTCGGTCTATGAGGGTACGTGGACACACTCTCCCCTCTTGTTGCTATGTATCACCTAGATAGATCTTGCGTGATCGTAGGAAATTTTTTGAATTACTGCGTTCCCCAACACCTTTTAGCCTCATTAACCTTAGATAATAAAATAATCTCACCGAAGTTTAAGCGAAACAATTCTAGTTGGCCAGCATGTAAGTCGCTAAACAAAAGTAGGAGATCTGGTTTGATGACTTCCCAAAAGTGCTGATAGAACTCGGCGGGAAAACCATCCGGACCCGAGGCTTTGTTGTGCTCCATTAGAAAAACCGCCTTTCTAACTTCCTTCTCGGAGTATGGGGCTGTTAGAAGATTGTTTTCCTCATCAGAGACCTGGGGGATGTCATTCGTTCGGGACTCATCCATCGAGAAGTTTCCTTTCTCTGGGGCTCCGAACAATTTTTTATAATAATTAGTGATATAAGATTTAAGTTGCTCATGCCCCTCAATTGTGCCCTCATCCGGTTGTAGGGAATGAATAATTTTCTTTCGGTGTCTGCAATTGGTGACTCCATGAAAATATCTAGTAATTGCATCACCTTTCAGGATAAACTGAGAGTTAGAATGTTGATACCATTTGAGTTCCTCTTCATGCCACATGATGAGAAGAAAGAGGGTTCTGTGGCAAGCTGAAACTGGTTGGTGCTACATGATGATTGCAGATAAAGAAGAGAATGTGTGCCCCGTAATACCTGACATTATCAGTCTGCTGATTTTAACCATTTTGTAGAGCTAAACTCGGATGACAACTCAACCATTTTGGCACTACTTTTTGAATCATTGACATCCATTTCAACGCTATGTTTTGAATCTTTGACAACATCCATTTTGACAAGGCAAATAGGATGCTGATGAAGGCACCAACCAGGATGATGATCACGGAGACGGTGGTGCGGGTCTCCCTGCAGCTGCCGGCGATGTACGCGCTGATGAGGCCGACCAGCACGATGATGATGAAGGCGTAGAGCGCGTACTTGCGAGGCAGGCGTCCCTTCGTTTCCTCGTGGAGCTTGCTGTCGATGATGAGCTGCATGGTGATGAACAGGGACACCATGAACGCCGTGGTGTCTCCAGCCGCGCCCCCAACAGGCCCTTCCCAGGCGATTTTTTCGCGCCGGTGCATAAAAATCGGTCCAATCGCGTCCCCATGAGCCTGATTTTCGCCGGCTTGGGCCGAAATTAGTGCAGGCATACCTAGGCCGAACCCAGTGCGCTAGGGGGCGCCTGGGGTGCCGGGGCGAGCAGTTTTGGCGCAAACGCGTTGCGGGCCCGCCAAGTCAGCGAAACTCGCCTCGCCGTCCTCACAACGCATAGGTTTCCCGTGGAGAATCAATGGCAAGGCTGCCGCCGGTCAGCCTTCCATTGATTCCTCACGGGCGGCGCTCACGGGCGGCGCGGCGACGCCCCCCCTTCCGCCACGCGTACACACGGCGTCTGGCTAAAAAAGCAAGGTCTCTTCCTCACCTCAGCCACACCCGCCCACAGCCCCCACCGACGCACTCTCTGCCTTTCTCCCCGCGCATAGCCGCCGATCTCCACCTCTCTTCCCTTTCTCTCCCACGTGCTCTCCTCCCCAAGACGATGGCCGAGCGGTTCCCCGGCGATGGGGCGGCAGCAAACGGCTTCGGCGGTCGCTCCCTCCATGACTGGGAGGCCTACCTACTCTTCGAGGCAACATCCCGGTGCCTCCCGACATGCGCGTCGGGCCGTCAGGTTGGAGGCTCAGCGCCGACGGCGTTCCCATCCCCCCGGTGCCCGACGTCGACGCGCGCCCCGACCTCTTCGCCGCCGAGGTCGACCGCGTTCGGGCGTCATTGACGGACGAGCAGCGGGCCCTCCCGCAGTACGCCGTCGGCAACCATGAGGCGTGGGCGGTGCACTTCAAACACCGGCAGGCGCAGCGGCTCGCCTCCACCAACGGGGCGCCGGTGGTCAGGGGTCGACAGAACAGCGAAGGGCGCCGCCTGTGGTGGGGCACCCCCGGCCGCTTGCTTCACGCCGTCCTCGGGCACCTCGAGGGCGGCAACGACCCGCCCCTAACCTACCCTCCCGCCCCGGCCCGGATCAGCGGCCAATGGATGCCGAGGAGGGCGATGTCCTCTTCTTCCTCCTCCTCCCGTTCCTTCTCGTCGGGGTCGCTGGCGTTGCTCAGCGTCAAGGCCGAGCCCGGCAAGACGCTGCTCGGCCGGCGAACACGCAGCGCCAGAATCGTCATCAATGATGGCGGCCGCGCCTCCTCCTCAGCCCAATCCCCGCTTTGTCAAGCCGAAGACGGAGTCGGCCGCCGTGAAGACCGAGTCCGGGCTCGCCTCCGTGAAGACAGAGCTAGGGCTTGCCGCCGTGAAGACGGAGCCAGGGCACTCCGATGCGGCGGCATTGAAGTGGGCGCGCGAAGACTGGACGGGGACGGAACTGGAGCGCCAGTGCCGCGCCTATGAGGAGTTCGCCGCTCGGCGCCGTGGCCGCGACGTGGAAGGTGTAGTCGTCCTCGACGACGACAACGATGATGACGCGCCGCCACCGGTCTGCCAGGGCGACCCCGGGCAAGGGTCCAGCAGGGGCGGCAGCATGAAGGAGGAGAAGGACGACGATGACAACGGCGATGGCGGCGACGGCGACGACTTAGCCGCGCTCAGCGCATTCTTCGGTCTGTAGTTGCGGCCTGTGTTTTTTTTAGTATTTCAGTTTCCTATGTAAAAAACTATTTAAGTCGCCTAAGTAATGTCATGTCCGCTGAATTTTAACTGAAACTTTGTCCCGCTTTGCCGAATTCCTTTTAGAAAAACTAAAAGACCCCTTCTTATGGGGGGGGGACCCTGGGACCGGCGGCTAGGAACCCTAACGCCTTCAGGCTGATGTTTAGCGCCGGTTCGCCCCTAGGCGGGGGGCCAACGGTTGGAGATGCTCTAAGAACACCGTCAGGCGCAGGTCGTGATGATCCCTGAGAATCGGGTCGCCCGAGAGGTGGCTGCCCCCTGTGCTGTCCCAGAAGCCGCCCGGCGTGCTAAGCCCGGCGACGTACGGGACGCTCACCTCGAAGGTCGCGAGAAGCATCACGATTTTGCAGTGCCGTTCTTTGCCTTTGGCCCTGCCGGAGACAAACTCGGACTTCTTGCCAGGAAAGCAGAAATTGAGAACCACGACGTAGACCAAGACAGTGCCCACCGACACCGTGCAGTACATGACGGCGGTGACCACGTCCCGGTAGGTGCCGGCGCCGTAGGCGCTCATGAGGCTGAGCAGGTCCAGCCTCATGACAAACCGCAGCAGCCCGAGCATGTTCTTCTTCTTGTCCTTCTTCTCCTCCTCCCGCTTCTCCTTCTCCTCCTCCTTCTCCTTCTTCTTCTTTTTGTCATGCGAGATGGCGAGGACGAGGATGAGGACGATGGCCATGAGCGACGCGACGAACGGGGTAACGTTGCAGTAGTAGAAGGCGAGGTACCAGTGGTAGTGGGTGGCGCGGATGATGGGGCCACCGGCGAGTTGGCCGCCGCGGGTGTCTTGCCAGACGCCCCGTGGCGGGTTGAAGCCCGCGGCGTACGTCCAAAATAAATGTATCAACTTTGTATTAGCTTTAGTATAAATTTTTATTAATTTTAAGATACTTTGGGATGGAGGGAGTACTTTAGACGACGGCTCGAGTTAACACAGCGCGACGCCGGGAGGAAGGCAGGTGCCGGAGCTCGTCTTCTTCTGCGCCCCTCGTGCGTATCCTTTTCAGGGTGCTACAGCACCGTATCATCATTAGTACGGCAACTCCCACATATGAAAGCAGCGGACTCAGGTAGGTGACGAGTACCGTCTCTTTCTAAGGTATCCTTGAGAGTGCTAAGATTGTCGTATGTACATTTGAAAAGTCTAGATTCATCATGAGGAGGCACAGCCGATCCAGTCGGAGAGAATCCCAGTCTGTTGTCGCGGCCAAAAAAATGTGATTCTCCGGTATCTTCTAGTTCTAGGCACAATGTTTGTTTTATTTTCAAATGTTTCTTTTTTTCGAGAGAATTTTCAATTTATTCATCAATCATGGCAGTGCAGAGAACACAAGAGCTAATAAAAAATTCGAGAGAAACCAGGTCTATGGACCACCTAGCGACGACTACAAGCACGGGAGCGAGCCGAAGGCGTGCCGCCGTCATCGTCCCTCCATCACCGGAGCCAGGCAAATCTTGTTGTAGTAGACAGTTGGGAAGTCGTCATGCTAAGGCCCCAAAGGACCAGCGCACCAGAGCAGCAACCATCTCCGATGAAGAGAGTTGTAAATCGAAAAGATCAAACGTGGAACCACACCAACAAAGACGAATAAAAATTGGATCCAAATAGATCCACCGAAGACCAGCACCACCGAATCCCATGAGATCTAACAGATACACACCTCCACACATCCCCCGACAATGTTATTCACACCATCGGGGCGGGAAAAGGACATGGGAGACATTATTGCTACCGAGGGACATTGCCACCGCCACACGGTCCCAACCAAGACGTTCAACCTAGCAAAAACGAGAACAGAGTCCCTCCTGCCAGCGGGGGGCCGAGATCCTCCGCACCTCCACAGTCCAAAGGCCATCAGAGGCAGGGCGGATCCGCGGCGGCGCCGACGGGAGGAGGAAGGAAATTTTTCTTGGGAGGAGGAAATACTTTGAGGCTGGGATGTGTGCGCGTGTATATGTTGATGTAATTCATTTGTCAGTGTAATTGTTACGGTTTTGCTATTTCTCGGGTACCTGGAAATTTGTGCCTAGAACCTTCTTCTTTTCTTCCTTCACACTGGACCTCGCCGGAGAAGCCATGACCCCGTTATCTATTTCAGGGGGTGGTGGTGTATGAGATCGCCAGAGTATTTTCCAGTGTGGCGGGTGAGGGGGTCCTGGATTAAGGGGTCCTCGGACGGCCGGACTATTAACATGAGCCGGACTGTTGGGCTATGCAGATACAAGACAGAAGACTTCTTCTCGTGTCCGGATGGGACTCTCCTTTGTGTGGGTAGCAATCTTGGTGATTCGGATATGTATATTCCTTTCTTTGTAACCGACTTTGTGCAACCCTAGCCTCCTCTGGTGTCTATATAAATCGGAGGGTTTAGTCCGTAGAGGCAATCATAATCACATAGGATAGACTTCTAGGGTTTTAGCCATTACGATCTCATGGTAGATCAACTTTTGTAATATTCATATTCTTCAAGATCAATCAAGCAAGAAATAGGGTATTACCTCCATAGAGAGGGCCCGAACCTGGGTAAACATTATGTCCCCGGCCTCCTGTTACCATTAGCCTTAGACGCACAGTTCGGGACCCCCTACCCGAGATCCTTCGGTTTTGACACCGACATCGGTGCTTTCATTGAGAGTTCCGCTGCATCGCCGTCAAAAGGTTTGATGGCTCCATCAATCATCTACAACAACACAGTCCAGGGGGAGATTTTCCTCCCCATACAGATCTTCGTATTCGGCGGCTTCGCAATGCGGGCCAACTCGCTTGGCCGTCTAGAGCAGATAGGTAGCTACGCCCCTGGCCACCAGGTCAGGTTCGGAAGCTTGAATTACGTGGCCGATATCTGCGGAGACTTGATCTTCAACGGATTCGAGCCCATGATGGCTGCTCCCTGCCACCACGATGAACGTGACCTAAAATCTGTCATCGGACCATGCGCAGGAGATAGCACCTATAACCGCCCTGGCCCTAGATCCGGAGCAGATTGCGCCATCCGAGGATGGGATGCTCAACCCCGCCATGGAAGCCGCAGACTCAGCTGCGGTGGAGCCGCACACAGGTCCAACCTCGAGCGGGCCCTGTGCCATCGGAACCTCGGATTCGCCTCCGGCCATAAGTTCTGAACCGTGCGCATCCGCGCCCATCGAACTTGATCAGGCACCGATCGTCGAGTTCAACTCCGCGGACATCTTCCGGCACTCACCTTTAGGCGATGTGCTAAACTCACTAAAAGCCCTCTCCTTGTCAGGAGACTCGCAGTCAAACTATATCCGACTTGAATTTGAAGCTAATGACGGAGAATTTCGCTTCCCACCCACCACCCACACATAGCCACTGTCGAGGACTTAACCTACATGCTCGACTACGACTCCGAAGACATCGACGGTATGGACGACAATGCCGAAGAGGAGCAGGCACAAAAACCACCGCCTACAGGGTGCTGGACAGCCACCTCCTCGTATGACATATAACTGGTGAATAGACCCAAAGATAACAACGGCGACAATGAAAATCCAGTCGAGGATAAGCCTCCTGAGATACAGCCAAAGCACCGGCGTCAGCGGCGCTGCTCTAAGCCACGCCGTGGTAAAAACAGCAATACCGTCACAGGAGAAAACAATACTCCGAACGATGCCGAAGATAATGAAGACCCCGTTGAGCCAACCTCTGAACAGGACGAACGGGAAGATGGGCGAGTTGGCCCTGACGAACAGGCCAAGAATGAAGACTTGGAGGACAGCAACTACCTTCCATTCTCCGAGGATGAGGTGAGCCTCGGCGACGAAGACTTTATCGTGCCTGAGGAGCCCGTCGAACAGGAGCGCTTTAAGTGCTGGCTAATAGCCACTGCAAGGAGCATGAAAAAGAAGCAGCAGCAGCTTCAAGCTAATCAAGATCTGCTCAATGACAGATGGACTGATGTCCTGGCAGCCAAGGAATATGGCCTCGAGCTCCCAACCAAAAGTTGCTCGAAGCGCAGACTATTACCACAGTTCGATGACGAGGCACTGGAGCCCGTCCTACCAGCGCATAATGCGGCTGATCGGCCACCACACGTCTGGGACAAAGTGGCACCTCGAGCCGAACAACAACCCACACTACCTCGCTGTAAAATCGGAAACACAACAGCTCGGGGATACACATATGACCTGCGGCATGACCTAGTAGGTCAGACCAGATCAATCTATGGATCGCGGGGGCGTGCCCCGATGCGCGATGATGGCCACCTGGCCGAACGTGACAAATATAACCATGTCCGGGCCGAAAACCGCAGACGAACTCCATCCGAGCTACGTCACGACTTGGCCCGATATAGAGGCGCGCACACCCCCTTTGCTTCACTGACGAAGTAATGGAACATGAATTCCCAGAAGAGTTTAAACCCGTGAACATCAAATCATATGATGGGACAACGGACCCCGCAGTGTGGATTGAAGATTTCCTTCTCCATATTCATATGGCCGGCGATGATGATCTTCATGCCATCAAATACCTCCCGCTAAAACTCAAGGGACCAGCTCGGCACTGGTTGAAAAGTCTGGCCGAAAACTCCATCGGCAGCGGGGAGGATTTGGAAGATGCCTTTCTTAACAATATGTCCGACCTCCGAACGCCGACGACTTAAGTCATATAGTTCAACAGCCCAGAGAGTCAGCCAGGAAATTCTGGACTAGGTTCTTAACTAAAAAGAACCAGATCGTTGACTGTCCAGATGCCGAAGCCCTAGCGGCCTTTAAGCATAGCATCCATGACGAATGGCTCGCCCGACACCTCAGCCAAGAAAATCCGAAATCCATGGCAGCCCTCACAACACTTACGACCCGATTTTGTGCGGGCAAGGATAGTTGGCTAGCCCGTAGCAATAATCATGCAAGTGAACCTGGCACTTCTGAGGCCAGAAACAGCAACAGCAAGTCACGACGCAACAGACACAAGCGTCGAAGCAACGGTGACAACACCGAAGACACGGCAGTCAACGCCGGATTCAGTGGCTCTAAATCCGGTCAGTGGTAAAAGCCATTCAAAAGAAACAATCCGGGCCCGTCCAGTTTGGACTGCATACTCGATTGTCCATGTCAAATCCACGGCACCCCTAATAAACCAGCCAATCATACCAACAGAGAGTGTTGGGTTTTTAAACAGGCCGGCAAATTAAATGCCGAGAACAAGGAGGAGGGGTCCCAAAGCGAGGACGATGACGAGGAGGCCCAGCCACCGTACACAGGGGGACAGAAGAAGTCCCCCCCCCCATGTTAAAACGGTGAACATGATATACGCTACCCATATCCCCAAGAGGGAGCGCAAGTGCACGCTCAGGGACGTCTATGTGATAGAGCCAGTCGCCCCAAAGTTCAACCCATGGTCATCCTGTCCGATCACCTTCGATCGCAGGGATCATCTGACCAGTATCCGTCATGGCGGTTCAGCCGCACTGGTCCTCGACCCAATCATTGACAGATTCCACCTTACGCGAGTCCTCATGGACGGTGGCAGCAGCTTGAACCTGCTATATCAGGATACAGTGTGCAAAATAGGTATCGATCCCTCAAGGATCAAGCCCACCAAAACCACCTTTAAAGGGGTCATACCAGGTGTAGAGGCCTGCTGTACGGGTTCAATCACACTGGAAGTGGTCTTCGGATCCCCGAACAATTTCCGAAGCTAAGAATTTATCTTCGATATCGTCCCCTTCCGCAGTGGCTATCACGCACTGCTCAGACGAACATCATTCACTCGATTCAATGCGGTGCCGCACTACGCTTATCTCAAGCTTAAGATGCCCAGACCACGCGGTGTCATAACACTCCCTCCGTAATGAGGAGCACACCGTTGCCCTTGCAGCAGAAGTACAGGGTGGCCTTTTTAGTCAGAACATCAATTCGGCGGCCAAGCTCCCGGACACGGTCAAGCGAATTTGAACTACTCTACAACAGGACAATCCAGCTCGTTAGGAGCTTGACTAGAAGTTCGGCCTCTGTCTCAGTCCCGATCAAACGGCGGCATTAGTACTGCGCGTACATAACTACACACTTAAAATACCATGGGCATAGACGAAGGCACAGCTAGATCGTGGTCCTTAAGTATGGCTCAACCGCTCCTAGACCCGCATTCTTTTACTTTTTCTTTTTTCCTTTCGGGTCTCTTTTCTTTCCCAGGTCCTTCCTGGTGACCTGACCGACGGACCTATAGAGGGACGGATACACCAAGATGGCAAGAAACTTTGACGTACAAGGGAACTTCCAGGTGGTCTCTGTTAACGATCATTATACCTATTTTAAGAACCCGCACGCAGCTCTCCCTT
The DNA here is from genome assembly GCF_018294505.1 of Triticum aestivum. Lineage (NCBI taxonomy): Eukaryota > Viridiplantae > Streptophyta > Magnoliopsida > Poales > Poaceae > Triticum > Triticum aestivum. Next base: position 50,597,134 of record NC_057813.1, read on the forward strand.
GGTTGTGGCATGTTAAATAGCCCTATTGCTTATCGCACTACCTGTACAAATACAATGGAAAATGGTTTGCGGCCCAATTTCTGTGGCATTAGCCTATTTCTTAATTTTTCCTTCTTGAATATTTTTATTAATTGCATCCGTACACTTTGGTACGCCTTAATTCATCAGGGGCTTCATTATGCTCCATACTATGGCAACAAAGTCCAAACACTTTTTACAATACAGTTTGGCACCCCGAACTTATATGCATCGGCTTTGAATCATGTCTTTGGTCAATAGTTGGGTTGCCCGGCTCCTGTGCTTACTACCTTACGTTCCACCATATCGGCTAGGGTAGTAAAGGGAGAACTACTGTGATTGTGTCCTAGTTCTTCCGGATGAGCACCTCAGTAGAGAAAGTCGAAAACTGAATGTCATGATGCGGTGAGAGCCGGTCAGCTGTTCGAGAGGTTAACAAATCTTTAGCGATTTTTTCGGCATTGTGCAATGAATCGGGTTTTATCCGATCAGGTGTTTACAACACCCCAAGTTCGAAGTTCTGAACACTAGGGGCTACGCCTAAATTTTTATTGCCAAACTCCTATGGCTAAGTGAGGGTGATAAAGCCACATAGTCCGATTGCCTGGTTCGTTACGCTAGACACGTCCTTTAAGGACCAAAACTATGGAGTAAAGAGTGTTTAGATTCATCCCAAACACCCCTGTACTGCCTACGTGGGGGCTGAAGCCAACGACTGGCCAACTCTCAGATTTCACAATACGGTCGCACAGGAGGTAAAATTTTAAATAACAAGTATTATATTACATAACGATCTTGTTTCATAATACAGGCCATGATAACATGAATGTATTCATGGGAATATTACATCCTTAGCACATTGCTCTGCAACAATGCGGGACCCCTCCATGACATTGTCAAAATACAGCTCAGGGGTGCGGTGCTCCTTGCCCGCGGGCGGTCCCTCGGTCATAAGCTTCGCGGCATCCATCTTTGCCCAATGCATCTTGACTTGGGCGAAGGCCATTCGCGCACCTTCGATGCAGACCGACCGCTTGATGGCATCCAGCCGAGGGCAGGCATTAACGAGCCGCTTCACGAGCCCGAAGTAGCTGCTCGGGATGGCTTCGGCAGGCCATAGCCGGATTATTAAATCCTTCATGGCTAGTCCAGCCACCTTGTGCAGTTCGACCAGCTGTTTTAGTTGATCGCTCAATGGCACCGGATATTCTAGCGCAAGGTATCGACCAAAATAGCTTCTCCGTAGAGCTCCCCTCTCTGGCTCGAAAAAACTCCATAGCGTCTGAAACGCTGCGCGGCAGATCCACAAACGCCCCTGGAGAACTCCAAATCCGGGTCAGTAATAGGAACCTTTTCTTCACATATTTGCTCTGCATAATAAAGGCCTTACCCGCCACGATTTTCCTCGCCTCCTGGATCTCCTGGAGGGCGCCTTGGGCTTCAACCCGAGCATCATGCGCGTTTTGACGGGCCTTGGTGAGTTCGGACTCTTGATCCGTTAGGCTGCGCTCCAAGGACTCGCACTTCTTGAATGCGTCCTGGAGCTCCAGCTGGACCTCACTGACCCTGGCCTCGTGCTTTTCACGGGAGGCCTTTTCCTCGGCCGCTTTCTCCTCGACCTCGGCCAGCGCCTTCTTGAGGGTCTCCACCTCGGTCGCCGCTCCTAACAAATAAAATGGCACTTTAGTCAGCACAAATCATTCATCCTTCCTGAATATATACAAGGTTATTACATACCTTGATTATCTTCCAGCTGCTTTTTCATGCGACCGAGCTCCTCCTCGGCCCGCTCCAGACTCTGCTTCAGTCCAGAGACTTCAGCAGTATGAGAGGTCGCAGCCAGCGGCGATGCCTGTTTGTTCATATAGACATGTTAGGTTAGTCTCCTGCGAAAATTATTTGATCCTCTGTTCGGCTTTTCTTTTTGCATACCGGACAGAGTATCAGGGGCTATTGTCTATACTGTCACATTCTTTTTGTAATTACGTTGCTTACCTCAAAGCCTATTAGAAGGCTCGTGCAGGCTTCGGTCAGGCCGCTCTTCGCGGACTGAATCCTCTCAATCACCATACCCATAAGGGTATGGTGTTCCTCAACCTGAAAGCGCCTCGCAGCGCCTCCAACAAATTATCTGGTGCCTCTGGATGGACAAAGGTCACCGGTGGAATAGTCACACCTCCTTCTTTCGAAAGAGGCGGCTGGCCTGATTCCGGAGCCGTATGGGTCTCCAGAACTGTATTCAGCTGGGGGCCGAATTGGATATGGCCCCCGTCATCCGTGTCCATGGGGGTTTGCTCCCCCATGTGTCCGGCAGCCGAGGCTTCACCCTCCGGCGCCTCCCTTACGGCCTCCTGAATCTCTCCCGGGCCTGGGATCCTTCGGGACGATGCCTTTGTGCCATCCATGTCCTTGGGAGAGGAGGCCGCGAGAAGAGCCCCGTTGTCCATCGCCTCCGGGTCCAGCGAATCCTCCGAAGATAAGGACCGCTCGAGATTAGACCGATCTGGATCGTAAACACATGATTGAACACGTCAAAACAATGAAGTAGAGGGGCCGGATTTATGAATGTGTCCGGACACTTACGATTTGGCCAGGGGCTTGTCCCTAGGGCACCACTCCGAGCTGCTGTTGGTGGCGGCGGTGGAGCTGTCCGGAAGGGAAGCTTTCCCCTTCTTGGACGCCTCGGCCTCCAGACGCGTGGAGGCCTGCCTCTTATTTCTCCCCCCCCCCCCGTTAGGGGGGGGACGACTTTCTTCTTCCTCCTCCTCTTCCTTGTCATCCTCAGCGACGGAGGAATGAGTATTGGCGTCTTTGGATGTCGCGTCTGAAGTGCCCTTGCGACGGAGACCACCTCTGGTCCCCTTGGCCTTCTTCTTGGCCTTCTTCTCTGGCGCCTGATAAGGCGCCGGAACCAGCATCTTCGTCAGAAGCGAAATTTTTGGGTCCTCGGGCAGCAGAACCAGCACCTTCTCTGTCAAGGCCTGAAAAAAGCAACAGGGAGGCTTAGATGCCTTCCTCGAGTATGCGAGTAAAGGGTACACCTTGAAAACATGAAAAAACTTACCGGACTAGCAGGGTGGGTTAAGTCGTGTCCGCGATCCTCGATCGTGGGCGGCGGTGCCTCGTTGGCCTTGAAGAGCACCTTCCAGATGTCTTCGTGCGTGGTGCCGAAGAGCTCTAGTAGGGTCTGGTGCTTGGCCGGATCGAACTCCCATAGACGGCAAGTCCGGCGTTGGCATGGAAGGATTCGGCGATAATCCTGGATCACATTGACGAGCTTGATTATCTTGTTTATCATTTTCTGAGTGCGCGTCTGGAGCGCTGTCAGCTCATCTGGAGAAGACCAGGTCATGCCTTTCTCTTGACAGGAGGTGAGCCGCATCGGGACTCCGGACCAGAATGCGGGAGTCGTGGCCTAGGTGGTGTCGCGTGGCTCTGTGACGTAGAACCACTTTGACTGCCACCCTTTGACAGTCTCCACGAAGGAGCCCTCAGGCCATGTAACATTGGGCATCTTTCCCACCATGGCACCTCCGCACTCTGCTTGTTGACCGCTCACCACCTTCGGCTTCACATTGAAGGTCTTTAGCCAGAGTCCGAAGTGAGGCAGGATGCAGAGGAAGGCCTCGCACACGATAATAAATACCGAGAAGTTGAGGATGGAGTTGGGCGCCAGGTCATGGAATTCCAGCCCGTAGTAGAACATAAGTCCGCGGACGAATGGGTGGAGAGGGAATCCCAGCCCGCGGACAAAGTGGGACATGAACACCACCCTCTCATGGGCTCGGGGGTGGGTACAATCTGTCCCTCAACCGGAAGCCTATGGGTGATCTCCTTGGCCAAGTACCCGGCCTCCCGGAGCTTCGTGATGTCCTTCTCCTTGACGAACGAGGCCATCCATTTTCCCTGCGCTCCAGATCCGCACATGGCTGGAGTGCTTTCTGGGGGCGGAGAAGATGAGAACTTGGGTGCTGGAGCTCGAGAATGGGATGGTAGAGAGAGAGAAGGCGTGGGTGAAAAAGGGTGAATCATTATCCCTTTATAAAGGCAGTGAATATCATGTGATTCCCCACTCGCCTTCAACTCGCCTATTCCCCAAGGGTCGTGCAGATGCCATGGTTGGGTTACCCATGCCCGTATTGATGAGAATCCCGCAATAAGGGTGTAACGCCCCGGATTCGATGCGCCAGGTGTCTTCCATTTATTCGTCGTTGTTGCCATGTCAATTGCTTGCGTGTTGCTTTTTGCCATGTCATCATCTGCATTTCATCTGCATGTTTTTCAAAACTTGCATCCGTTCGGGTTCCCCCGGTTCTCTCCGTTGTCCGTTCTGAGCCCAACCACACTCGCACGTGCCCGTTGCCCCCTCTCAGACTTTGTTTCGTGAGCGGGAGAAAAATGTTCTCAGAATGGGCCGAGATTTGCCGAGTGGCCTTGGTATAGCACCGATAGACCGCCCGTCAAATTTCGTTCTATTTGGAGGTCGTTTGATGCCCCAACGGTTAACCGCGTAGCCCAAAACCCCTCTCTCTTTGCAGCCCAGCCCCTCTTCACCATAGCCCATGAGCCCATCCTAACCCCCTTCACGCTCTCGGTCGTTCGATCACGATCGTGTGGATGAAAACCGCACCTCATTTGGAGTCTCCTAGCTCCCTCTACCTATAAATAAGCCTTCCCCCGTCAAAATCTCGGATGAAATAAACCCCTAACCCTAGCCCATCTCCTCCCACCGTGCCGGACATGTCCGCCGCCTCCGGACGAATCGTCGCCGCCGCCCGCAGCCAACGGGGGCCTGCCACGTGGTGCGTCTGCCGCCCCC
>NC_057813.1:50602361-50626920 GCF_018294505.1 Triticum aestivum
CCTTCCCCGCCGCCTGGCCGGAGCGCCGGCGCCCTACTTCGCCGGTCGCCGCCGCCCGCCTCCGCCGGCCATCTCCTCCGAACGCCGCCGCCAACCGTCGCTCCTTCGCGCTGCCCGCGCCAGCTCCGGCGGGATCCGGATTCGCTCCGGCCTTCCTCGCCGGCGTCCACCCCAACCCTTCGGTCATTGAGGGAGTCCTGGATTAGGGGGTATCCGGATGACCGGACTATAACCTTTGGCCGGAATCCTGGACTATGAAGATACAAGATTGAAGACTTCGTCCCGTGTCCGGATGGCACTTTCCTTGGCGTGGAAGGCAAGCTTGGCGATACGGATATGTAGATCTCCTCCCATTGTAACTGACTCTGTGTAACCCTAGCCCTCTCTGGTGTCTATATAAACCGGAGGGTTTTTGTCCGTAGGACGAACAACAATCATACCATAGGCTAGCTTCTAGGGTTTAGCCTCTCTGATCTCGTGGTAGATCTACTCTTGTACTACCCATATCATCAATATTAATCAAGCAGGAGTAGGGTTTTACCTCCATCGAGAGGGCCCGAACCTGGGTAAAAACATCGTGTCCCCTGTCTCCTGTTACCATCCACCTAGACACACAGTTCGGGACCCCCTACCCGAGATCCGCCGGTTTTGACACCGACATTGGTGCTTTCATTGAGAGTTCCTCTGTGTCGTCATCTTTAGGCCCGATGGCTCCTCCGATCATCAACAACAAAGCGGTCCAGGGTGAGACTTTTCTCCCCGGACAGATCTTCGTATTCGGTAGCTTTGCACTGCGGGTCAATTCTCTTGGCCATCTGGAGCAGATCGAAAGCTACGCCCTTGGTCATCAGGTCAAATTTGGAAGTTTGAACTACACGGCCGACATCCGCGGAGACTTGATCTTCGACAGGTTCGAGCCACAGCCGGGAGCCCCGCACTGTCACGATGGGCATGATCTAGCTCTGCGGCCGACTAGTGTCCAGGAGGCCGCCCCAGCATCCGATCTGACCCTTAGCTCGGAGCCGACTGCGCCAATCGAGGACGGGTGGCTGGACACCGCTCGGGGGCTGCAATCCCTACGGCGATCGAGCCGAACACCAGCCTTGTCCTTTATGAAGCTCGTGACTCCCAGGTGTCAGACTCCTTTCCGGACTCCGAACCTTCCGCGCCGCTGCCGATCGAACCCGATTGGGCACCGATCATGGAGTTCTCCGCCGCGGATATCTTTCAGCACTCGCCCTTCGGCGACATTCTGAATTCACTAAAGTCTCTCTCTTTATCAAGAGAGCCCTGGCCGGACTATGGTCAGCGAGGTTGGGATGCGGACGACGAAGAAATTCAAAGCCCACCCACCACCCACTTCGTAGCCACTGTCGATGATTTAACCGACATGCTCGACTTCGACTCCAAAGACATCGACGGTATGAACGCCGATGCAGGAGACGACAAAGAACTAGCGCCTATAGGGCACTAGAAGCCCACCTCGTCATATGACATATACATGGTGGACACCCCAAAAGAAGGGAATGGTGATGGAACAACGGAGGATGACCCCTCCAAGAAGCAGCCTAAGCGCCGGCGTCAGCGGCGCCGCTCTAAATCCTGCCAAAGCAAAAAATGATGATTCTGGCACGGGAGATAATAACACCCCGGACAGTGCCGAAGACAACCCCCTCCAGCAGGATTCAGCACAGGAGGATGGAGAAGCCAGCCCTCATGAGAGAGCGGCAGACAAAAAGGTAGAGGACGACAATTACATGCCTCCCTCCGAAGATGAGGCAAGCCTCGACGACGACGAATTTATCATGCCTGAGGATCCCGTCGAACAAGAGCGTTTCAAACGCAGGCTTATGGCCACGGCGAGTAGCCTCAAGAAAAAACACCAGCAGCTTAGAGCTGACCAATACTTGCTAGCCGACAGATGGACTGAAGTCCTTGCGGCCGAAGAGTACGAACTCGAACGCCCCTCCAAGATCTACCCAAAGCGCAGGCTGCTACCCCGATTAGAGGAGGAAGCACCTAAACCTACATCACCAGCGCACGACGCGGCCGACCGGCCACCTCGTGGCTGCGACAGAGAGGCCTCTCGGCCATCCACTCAAGCCGCACCCCGGCGTCTCCCAAAAAATACCAAGGCACGGGGAAATGCGCCAGACCTACGAGATATATTGGAGGACAAGGCAAGGCAAACAAGATCGATCTACAGATCGCGTGGGCGCCCCACGGCACGTAACGATAACCGTCATGCCGGACATGGCAAATACGGCCAGACCGAACATAGCAGACAAAGATCATTTGAGCTACGACGTGATATAGCCTAGTACAGAGGCGTCGCACACCCACTATGCTTCACAGATGAAGTAATGGATCATCAAATCCTCGAGGGTTTTTAACCCGTAAACATCGAATCATACGATGCCACAACAGATCCTGCGGTATGGATCGAGGACTATCTCCTTCATATCCACATGGCCCGCGGTGATGACCTACACGCTATCAAATACCTCCCACTCAAGCTTAAAGGACCAGCTCGGCATTGGCTCAACAGCTTGCTAGCAGAGTCAATTGGTTGCTGGGAGGACCTGGAAGCCGCATTCCTCGACAATTTCCAGGGAACCTATGTGTGACCACCAGACGCCGATGACCTAATCCACATCATTCAGCAGCCAAAGGAATCGGCCAGACTATTCTGTACATGGTTCTTAACCAAGAAAAATCAAATAGTCGACTGTCCAGACGCAGAGGCCCTCGCAGCCTTCAAAGATAACATCCGTGACGAATGGCTTGCCCAGCACCTAGGACAGGAAAAGCCGAAATCCATGGCAGCCCTCACAACACTCATGACCCACTTTTGCGCGGGAGAATACAGCTGGCTAGCTCGTAGTAATAACATGACCAAGAGCCCTGCTAATTCGGATAACAAGGACAACAATGGCAGGTCGCGTCGCAACAAGCACAAGCACCGCATTAACGGCGACAATGCTGAGGATACGGCAGTTAATGCCGGATTCAGAGGCTCTAAACCCGGTCAGCGGAAAAAGCCATTCAAAAGAAATACTCCGGGCCCGTCCAGTTTGGACCGAATACTCGATCGCTCGTGCCACATACACGGCACCCCCGAAACACCAGCCAATCACACCAACAGGGATTGTTGGGTGTCCAAGCAGGCAGGAAAATTTGTTGGAAATATGCCCTAGAGGCAATAATAAATAAGTTATTATTATATTTCCTTGTTCATGATAATCGTTTATTATCCATGCTATAATTGTATTGATAGGAAACTCAGATACATGTGTGGATACATAGACAACACCATGTCCCTAGTAAGCCTCTAATTGACTAGCTCGTTGATCAATAGATGGTTACGGTTTCCTGACCATGGACATTGGATGTCGTTGATAACAGGATCACATCATTAGGAGAATGATGTGATGGACAAGACCCAATCCTAAGCCTAGCACAAAGATCGTAGTTCGTATGCTAAAGCTTTTCTAATGTCAAGTATCATTTCCTTAGACCATGAGATTGTGCAACTCCCGGATACCGTAGGAATGCTTTGGGTGTACCAAACGTCACAACGTAACTGGGTGTCTATAAAGGTGCACTACAGGTATCTCCGAAAGTGTCTGTTGGGTTGGCACGAATCGAGACTGGGATTTGTCACTCCGGTTAACGGAGAGGTATCTCTGGGCCCACTCGGTAGGACATCATCATAATGTGCACAATGTGACCAAGGAGTTGATCACGGGATGATGTGTGACGGGAACGAGTAAAGAGACTTGCCGGTAACAAGATTGAACAAGGTATCGGTATACCGACGATCGAATCTCGGGCAAGTACAATACCGCTAGACAAAGGGAATTGTATACGGGATCGATTGAGTCCTTGACATCGTGGTTCATCCGATGATATCATCATGGAACATGTGGGAGCCAACATGGGTATCCAGATCCCGCTGTTGGTTATTGACCGGAGAACGTCTCGGTCATGTCTGCATGGTTCCCGAACCCGTAGGGTCTACACACTTAAGGTTCGATGACGCTAGGGTTATAAAGGAAGTTTGTATGTGGTTACCGAATGTTGTTCGGAGTCCCGGATGAGATCCCGGACGTCACGAGGAGTTCTGGAATGGTCCGGAGGTAAAGATTTATATATGGGAAGTCCTGTTTTGGTCACCAGAAAAGTTTCGGGTTTTTCCGGTAACGTACCGGGACCACCGGGAGGGTCCCGGGGGTCCACCAAGTGGGGCCACCAACCCCGGAGGGCTGAATGGGCCAAGTGTGGGAGGGAACCAGCCCCAGGTGGGCTGGTGCGCCCCCCACAAGGGGCCCAAGGCGCAAGGGAGAGTGGGAGGGGGCAAACCCTAGGGCAGATGGGCCCTAAGGCCCACCCCAGGCGCGCCTCCCCTCTCTTCCCCTTTGGCCGCCACCCAGATGGCATCTGGGGGCTGCCGCCACCCTTGGGGAGGGAACCCTAGAGGGGGCGCAGCCCCCTCCCCTCCCCCTATAAATACTTGAGGCCTGGGGGCTGCCCAACACATGAGTTTCTCCCTCTATTGGCGCAGCCCTACCTCTCTTACTCCTCTCCCGCGGTGCTTGGCGAAGCCCTGCAGGATTTCCACGCTCCTCCATTACCACCACGCCGTTGTGCTACTGCTAGATGGAGTCTTCCTCAACCTCTCCCTCTCTCCTTGCTGGATCAAGGCATGGGAGACGTCACCGGGCTGTACGTGTGTTGAACGCGGAGGTGCCATCCGTTCGGCACTAGGATCTCTGGTGATTTGGATCACGACGAGTACGACTCCTTCAACCCCGTTCTCTTGAACGCTTCCGCTTAGCGATCTACAAGGGTATGTAGATGCACTCTCCTTCCCCTCGTTGTTGGTTTCTCCATAGATAGATCTTGGTGACACGTAGGAAAATTTTGAATTTCTGCTACGTTCCCCAACAGTGGCATCATGAGCTAGGTCTATTGCGTAGATTCTTTGCACGAGTAAAACACAAATTAGTTGTGGGCGTTGATCTTGTTCAATATGCTTACTGTTACTAGTCCAATCTTGTTTCGACGGTATTGTGGGATGAAGCGGCCCGGACCGACCTGACACGTACTCTTACGTGAGACAGGTTCCACCGACTGACATGCACTTGGTGCATAAGGTGGCTAGCGGGTGCCAGTCTCTCCCACTTTAGTCAGAACGGATTCGATGAAAAGGGTCCTTATGAAGGGTAAATAGCAATTGACATATCACGTTGTGGTTTTGCGTAGGTAAGAAACGTTCTTGCTAGAAACCCATAGCAGCCACGTAAAACATGCAAACAACAATTAGAGGACGTCTAACTTGTTTTGCAGGGTATGCTATGTGATGTGATATGGCCAAGAAGAATGTGATGAATGATATGTGATGTATGAGATTGATCATGTTCTTGTAATAGGAATCACGACTTGCATGTCGATGAGTATGAAAATCGGCAGGAGCCATAGGAGTTGTCTTTATTTATTGTATGACCTGCGTGTCATTGAACAACGCCATGTAATTACTTTACTTTATTGCTAACTGGTAGCCATAGTAGTAGAAGTAATGAGTTGGAGAGACAACTTCATGGAGACACGATGATGGAGATCATGATGATGGAGATCATGGTGTCATGCCGGTGACGATGATGATCATGGAGCCCCGAAGATGGAGATCAAAAGGAGCAATATGATATTGGCCATATCATGTCACTATTTGATTGCATGTGATGTTTATCATGTTTATGCATCTTATTTGCTTAGAACAACGGTAGTAAATAAGATGATCCCTCATTAAAATTTCAAGAAAGTGTTCCCCCTAACTGTGCACCGTTGCGAAAGTTCGTCGTTTCTAAGCACCACGTGATGATCGGGTGTGATGGATTCTTACGTTCACATACAACGGATGTAAGACAGATTTACACACGTGAAACACTTAGGTTGACTTGACGAGCCTAGCATGTACAGACATGGCCTCGGAACACAAGAGACCGAAAGGTCGAGCATGAGTCGTATAGTAGATACGATCAACATGAAGATGTTCACCGATGATGACTAGTCCGTCTCATGTGATGATCGGACACGGCCTAGTTGACTCGGATCATGTAATCACTTAGATGACTAGAGGGATGTCTATCTGAGTGGGAGTCCATAAGATGAACTTAATTATCCTGAACATAGTCAAAAGATCTTTGCAAATTATGTCGTAAGCTCGCGTTTTAGTTCCACTATTTAGATATGTTCCTAGAGAAAATATAGTTGAAAGTTGACAGTATTGATTATGCGGACAGTAGAAAGCTTATGTCCTTAATGCACTGCTCAGTGTGCTGAACCCCAAACGTCGTTTGTGGATGTTGCGAACATCGGACATACACGTTTTGATAACTACGTGATAGTTCGGTTAAACGGTTTAGAGTTGAGGCACCAAAGACGTTTTTGAAACGTCGCAGAACATATGAGATGTTTCGAGGGCTGAAATTGGGATTTCAGGCTCGTGCCCACGTCAAGAGGTATAAGACCTCCGACGATTTTCTTAGCCGGCAAACTAAGGGAGAAAAGCTCAATCGTTGAGCTTGTGCTCAGATTGTCTGAGTGCAACAATCACTTGAATCGAGTGGGAGTTGATCTTTCAGATGAGATAGTGATGTTTCTCCAAAGTCATTGCCACCAAGTTGCTAGAGCTTCGTGATGAACTATAACATATCAAGGATAGATATGATGATCCTTGAGGTATTCGCGATGTTTGACACCGCGAAAGTAGAAATCAAGAAGGAGCATCAATTTTGATGGTTGGTGAAACCACTAGTTTCAAGAAGGGCAAGGGCAAGAAGGGATACTTCATGAAACGGCAAATCAGCTGCTTCTCTAGTGAAGAAACCCAAAGTTTAACGCAAACCCGATACTAAGTGCTTCTGTAATAAGGGGAACAACCACTGGAGCAGAATTACCCTAGATACTTGGTAGATGAGAAGGCTGGCAAGTTCGATAGAAGTATATTGGATATACATTATGTAAATGTGTACTTTACTAGTACTCCTAGTAGCACCAGGGTATTAAGATACCGGTTCGGTTGCTAAAGTGTTAGTAACTCGAAACAAAAGAGCTACGGAATAAACGGAGACTAGTTAAAGGTGAGCTGACGATATGTGTTGGAAGTGCTTCCAAGTTTGATGTGATCAAACATCACGCGCTCCCTGTACCATCAAGATTAGTATTAAACCTGAGTGGTTTATTGAATCTCGATCGTAGTGATACACATTTTCATGCCAAAAGATATAAGATAGTAATGATAGTACCACTTACATGTGGCACTGCCATGTAAGTCATATTGGTATAAATCGCATGAAAAAGCTCCATGTTGATGGATCTTTGGACTCACTCGTTTTTGAAAAGTTTGAGACATGCGAACCACGTCTATTGGTGTATACGCATGAAGAAACTCCATGTAGATGGATCATTTGGACTCACTTGATTTTGAATCACTTGAGATATGCAAATCATACCACATGGGCAAGATGAGTGAAAGCCTCGTTTTCAGTAAAATGGAACAAGAAAGCAACTTGTAGGAAGTAACACATTTTGATGTGTGCAGTCCATTGAGTGCTGAGGCATGCAGTGAATATCGTTATGTTCTTACTTCACGGATGATTTGAGTAGATACTAAGTATATTTACTTGATGAAGCACAAGTCTGAATTATTGAATGGTTCAAGTAATTTCAGAGTGAAGTTGAAGATCATCGTGACAAGAGGATAAAATGTCTATGATATGATCATAGAGATGAGTGTCTGAGTTATGAGCTTTGGCACGCAATTAAGACATTGTGGATATTGTTTCACAATCAATACCGCCTGGAACACCATAGTGTGATGGTGTGTCTGAACATCATAGTTGCACCCTATTGGATATGGTGCGTACCATGATGTCTCTTGTCGAATTAATACTATCGTTCATGGGTTAGGCATCAGAGACAACCGCACTCACTTTAATAGGGCACCACGTAATTCCGTTGAGCCAACACCGAACTATGGTTTGGAGAAACCTAAGTTGTTGTTTCTTAAAAGTTTGGGGCTGCGACGCTTATGTGAAAAAGTTTCAGGTTGATAAGCTCGAACCCAAAGCGGATACAATGCATCTTCATAGGACACCCAAAAACAGTTGGGTATACCTCCTAATTCAAATCCGAAAGCAATAGGGATTGTTTCTTGAATCAGGTCCTTTCTCGAGGAAAAGTTTGTCTCGAAAAGTTGAGTGGGAGGTAGGTGGAGACTTGATATGGTTATTGAACCATTACTACAACTAGTGTGTAGCAGGGCACAGGAAGTTGCTCCTGTGGCGCCTACACCAATTGAAGTCGAAGCTTATGATAGTGATCATGAAGTTTTGGATCAAGTCACTACCGTACCTCGTAGGGTGACAAGGATGCGTACTGCTTCAGAGTGGTACGGTAATCCTGTCTTGAAGGTCATGTTGCTAGACAACAATGAACCTACGAGCTATGGAGAAGCGATGGTGGGCCCAAATTCTGACAAATGGTTAGAAGCCATGAAATCCGAGATAGGATCCATGTATCATAACAAAGCATGGACTTTGGTGGACTTGCTCGATGATCGGCAAGCCATTGAGATAAATGGATCTTTAAGAAGAAGACGGACGTGGACGGTAATGTCACCGTCTATGAAGCTCGACTTGTGGCGAAGAGTTTTTTCACAAGTTCAAGGAGTTGACTACGATGAGATTTTCTCATCCGTAGCGATGCTTAAGTCCGTCGGAATCATGTTAGCATTGGCTGCATTTATGAAATCTGGCAGATGGATGTCAAAACGAGTTTCCTTACCAGTTTTTGTAAGGAAAGGTTGTATGTGATACAATCAGAAAGTTTTTGTCGATCCTAAGGATGCTAAAAGGTATGCTGGCCCCAGCGATCCTTCTAAGGACTGGAGTAAGCATCTCGGAGTTGGAATGTATGCTTTGATAGGATGATCAAAGATTTTGGGTTTATACAAAGTTTATGAGAAACTTGTATTTCCAAAGAAGTGAGTGGGAGCACTATAGAATTTCTGATAAGTATATGTTGTTGACATATTGTTGATCAGAAATGATGTAGAATTTCTGGAAAGCATATAGGGTCATTTGAAAAGTGTTTTTCAATGGAAAACCTGGATTAGGCTACTTGAACAATAAGCATTAAGATTTATAAGATAGATCAAAATGCTTAATAATACTTTCAAATGAGCACATACCTTGGCATGATCTTGAAGGTGTTCAAGATGGATCAGTCAAAGAAGGAATTCTTGCCTGAGTAGTAAGGTATGAAGTTAAGAGTTAAAGCTCGACCACGACAGAAGAGAGAGAAAGGATGAAGGTCGTCCCCTATGCTTCAGACATAGGCTCTGTAGTATGCTATGCTGTGTACCGCACCGGAAGTGTGCCTTGCCATGAGTCAGTCAAGGGGTACAAGAATGATCCAGGAACGGATCATTGGATAGCGGTCAAAATTGTCCTTGGAGTAAATAAGGACAAGTTTCTCGATTATGGAGGTGATAAAGAGTTCGGCGTAAAGGGTTACGACGATACAAGCTTTAACACTTATCCGAATGACTCTGAGTAGCAAACCGGATACGTATAGTGGAACAACCATTTGGAATAGCTCCAAGTGGAGCGTGGAAGCAACATTCACAATATGACATAGAGATTTGCGAAGTACATACGGATCTGAATGTTGCAGACCCGTTGACTAAAACCTTTCTCACAAGCAAAACATGATCAAACCCCAGAACTCATTGAGTCTTAATCACATGGTGATGTGAACTAGTTTAGTGACACTAGTAAACTCTTTGGATGTTGGTCACATGGCGATGTAACCTGTCAGTGTTGATCACATGGCGATGTGAACTAGATTATTGACTCTAGTGCAAGTGGGAGACTGTTGGAAATATGCCCTAGAGGCAATAATAAATAAGTTATTATTATATTTCCTTGTTCATGATAATCGTGTATTATCCATGCTATAATTGTATTGATAGGAAACTCAGATACATGTGTGGATACATAGACAACACCATGTCCCTAGTAAGCCTCTAATTGACTAGCTCATTGATCAATAGATGGTTACGGTTTCCTGACCATGGACATTGGATGTCGTTGATAACGGGATCACATCATTAGGAGAATGATGTGATGGACAAGACCCAATCCTAAGCCTAGCACAAAGATCGTAGTTCGTATGCTAAAGCTTTTCTAATGTCAAGTATCATTTCCTTAGACCATGAGATTGTGCAACTCCCGGATACCTTAGGAATGCTTTGGGTGTACCAAACGTCACAACGTAACTGGGTGGCTATAAAGGTGCACTACAAGTATCTCCGAAAGTGTCTGTTGGGTTGGCACGAATCGAGACTGGGATTTGTCACTCCGGTTAACGAAGAGGTGTCTCTGGGCCCACTCGGTAGGACATCATCATAATGTGCACAATGTGACCAAGGAGTTGATCACGGGATGATGTGTTACGGGAACGAGTAAAGAGACTTGCCGATAACAAGATTGAACAAGGTATTGGTATACCGACGATCGAATCTCGGGCAAGTACAATACCGCTAGACAAAGGGAATTGTATACGGGATCGATTGAGTCCTTGACATCGTGGTTCATCCGATGAGATCATTGTGGAACATGTGGGAGCCAACATGGGTATCCAGATCCCGCTGTTGGTTATTGACCGGAGAATGTCTCGGTCATGTCTACATGGTTCCCGAACCCGTAGGGTCTACACACTTAAGGTTCGATGACGCTAGGGTTATAAAGGAAGTTTGTATGTGGTTACCGAATGTTGTTCGGAGTCCCGGATGAGATCCCAGACGTCACGAGGAGTTCTGGAATGGTCCGGAGGTAAAGATTTATATATGGGAAGTCCTGTTTTGGTCACCGGAAAAGTTTTGGGTTTTTCTGGTAACGTACCGGGACCACCGAGAGGGTCCCGGGGATCCACCAAGTGGGGCCACCAACCCCGGAGGGCTGAATGGGCCAAGTGTGGGAGGGAACCAGCCCCAGGTGGGCTGGTGCGCCCCCACAAGGGGCCCAAGGCGCAAGGGAGAGTGGGAGGGGGCAAACCCTAGGGCAGATGGGCCCTAAGGCCCACCCCAGGCGCGCCTCCCCTCTCTTCCCCTCTGGCCGCCACCCAGATGGCATCTGGGGGCTGCCGCCACCCTTGGGGAGGGAACCCTAGAGGGGGCGCAGCCCCCTCCCCTCCCCCTATAAATACTTGAGGCCTGGGGGCTGCCCAACACATGAGTTTCTCCCTCTATTGGCGCAGCCCTACCTCTCTTACTCCTCTCCCGCGGTGCTTGGCGAAGCCCTGCAGGATTTCCACGCTCCTCCATCACCACCACGCCGTTGTGCTGCTGCTGGATGGAGTCTTCCTCAACCTCTCCCTCTCTCCTTGCTGGATCAAGGCATGGGAGATGTCACCGGGTTGTACGTGTGTTGAACGCGGAGGTGCCGTCCGTTCGGCACTAGGATCTCCGGTGATTTGGATCATGACGAGTACAACTCCTTCAACCCCGTTCTCTTGAACGCTTCTGCTTAGCGATCTACAAGGGTATGTAGATGCACTCTCCTTCCCCTCGTTGCTGGTTTCTCCATAGATAGATCTTGGTGACACGTAGGAAAATTTTGAATTTCTGCTACGTTCCCCAACAAAATTAAGTGCCGAAAACAGAGACAAGGGGCTGCATAGCGATGAAGAGGAGGAGCCCCGGCCGCCAAACAATAGGGGATAGAAGGTCTTTCCCCCACAAGTGCAGACGGTGAACATGATATACGCAACCCACATCCCCAAAAGGGAACGGAAGCATGCACTCAGGTACGTATATGCGTTGGAGCCAGTCACCCCAAAGTTCAACCCATGGTCCTCCTGCTCGATCACTTTTGATCGAAGAGACCACCCCACTAGCATCCGCCACGGCGGATTCGCCGCGTTGGTTCTAGACCCAATCATTGACGGATTTCACCTCACTAGAGTCCTTATGGACGGCGGCAGCAGCCTGAACCTGCTTTATCAGGATACAGTGTGAAAAATGGGCATATATCCCTCAAGGATTAAACCCACAAAGACGACCTTTAAAGGCGTCATACCAGGTGTAGAGGCCAACTATACAGGCTCAGTTACACTCGAAGTGGTCTTCGGATCCCCGGATAATTTCCGAAGCGAGGAGTTAATCTTCGATATAGTCCCGTTCCGCAGCGGCTATCACGTGCTGCTCGGACAAACCGCATTTGCAAAGTTCAATGTGGTGCTGCACTACGCATACCTCAAGCTCAAGATGCTAGGCCCTCGAGGAGTCATTTCGGTCAATGGAAACACCGAACGCTCTCTCCGAACGGAGGAGCACACGGCAGCCCTCGCGACGGAAGTACAAAGTAGCCTCTCAGGCAATTCTCCAGTCCAGCTATTAAACGTCCGGACACCGTCAAGCGCGCCCGGAGTAACCTACAGCAAGACCGCCTGGCACGTTCCGAGCAAGTGTAGCAGTGCGGCCCCAACCCCAGCCCTCGCGAAATTGCGAAACCAGTACCACGTGTACATAATTACGCTCTGGAAATACCATGGGCATAAGGGAAGGGGCACAACCATGGCACGCCCACAATACGGCTCAACCGCACTAGGGGCTCCAAATTTTGTCATTTCTTTTTTTTTTCTTCTTACTTTCAGGACTCCACTCTCCGGAAGGCCTGTCTGGCAGTACAATCGCCGAACACACAATGCAACAGCTAGGGAGGCAGCAAGCTACGTCGCATGTCCAGGTGGTCTCTATAACGAGCTAAATACCTGTCTTACATAAAGTCTCGCAGCTTGCCCCTGGAGGGGGACATGTCAAATAATCCCATCTCTTGCTTATCGCACTATTTGTATCGTTTTGCTTTCACAGCAGCCTTTTAATAAACAATACATATCTCTTGTCTATTATTGCATTCATTTTTTATGTAAATATGTTCAGTCATGACATTATGCAACTGTACACTTTGGTACGGCCAATACACCAGGGGCTTAAGTACCCCAGAATATGGTGTGAGAAGTCCGAACACTCTCACGAGTGCGGCACCCCGAACTTATAGCATTATATGCATCGGCTCCGGATCATGTCTTGGGTCAATAGTTGGGTTTGCCTGGCTCCCATGTTTTGGTACCTTACGCTCCATTATATCGGCTAAGGTAGCGCTGGGAGAACTACTGCGATTGTGCCCCAGTTGAGCTGGGTTAAGCACCTCAGTAGAGAAATCTAAAACTGACCGTCATGATAGGGCGAGAGCCGGTCGCTGTTCGACAGGTTTTCGAGTCCCTAAAGACTTATGCCGCTTAGAGCGAGGAGCTGGCTTTGTCCGGCCTAGGCATGGATAGCGCCCCGAACTCGGTCTTCCGAATACTAGGGGCTTCGCCAAAATTTAAAATTATAGAATTCTAAGGCTAAGTGAGAGTGATAAAGCATTATAGTCTGATTGCCTTGTTCGTTGTGCTGAGCGCCTCCATCGAAGGAACAATGGAGGGGAACAAGAGCGCTCAGGTTTATCCCGAACAGCCCATTACTCGTGGCATGGTGCTAGAAGCCGACGACTCGCATCTCTCAGAATCAATAAATGGCCGCACAGAAGGTAATATTTTAAATTCAACAAGCGTTGCTTAGCGCATATGAACAAGTTTTCAGCGCACAGGATAAACACGAGCGAGTTTACTCAAAAATTACATCCTTGGCACATTCATTCGCCACAAGGTGGGCACCCTTCAGGACGCCCTCATAATATATCTCGGGCCTGCGATGCTCCTTCCCCTCCGGTGGCCCATCTGTCACCAGCTTCTCAGCATCTAGCTTGCCCCAGTGTACTTTAGCACAGGCAAGGGCCCTACGGGCGCCTTCGATGCATACGGAGCGCTTGATGACTTCAAGCCATGGACAGGCATCCACCAGCCGCCTCACCAGCCCAAAGTAGCTCCCGGGCATGACCTCCCCAGGCCATAGCTGGACTATTAGGCCCTTCATGGCCTGTTCGGCTACCTTATGGAGCTCGACCAGCTACTTCAGCTAGTCGCTCAAGGGCACCGGGTGTCCGGCCTCAACATACTGGGACCAGAACACCTTCTCCGTCGAGCTCCCTTCCTCGGATCGGTAGAATGCGGCAGCATCAGACACACTGCAGGGCAGATCTGCGAATGCTCCTGGAGAGCTCCGGACTCGGGTAAGTAACAAGTAATTCACTTTCACGTGCTTGCTTTGCATAAAGAATGCCTTACCCGCCGCTATCTTATTCATCGCCTCAATTTCCTGGAGGGCTTTTTGGGCTTCGTCCTTGGCGGATTTGGCGCTCTCAAGGGCCGAGGAAAGCTCGGACTCTCGAGTCTTTGAGTCAAGCTCCAATCTCTCGTGTTTCTTCACAAGAGCATGGAGCTCTTGCCGCACCTCCGCCACCCGCACCTCCTGCTTTTCTCGCTCGGTGCGCTCCACGGCCGCATTGTCTTCGGCCTTGAACAGTGCTTCCTTCAGGGTCGCCACCTTGGTTGTGGCCCTTGTAATACTCACGTTGGTCCTGTCATTATTTGCAACCAGATCTTTTTATATCACTATACAAGGTACTACTTACCTTCCTTGTCCTCGAGCTGGTTCTTGGCAAGGCCGAGCTCGTTCTCGGACCGCTCGTGGCTCTGCTTCAATGCATCGACCTCCACAGTCAGTGCGGCAGAGGTCAGCAGCGCAGCCTGCATTCCCATATTGACATACTTATGTTAGACTCCTGCGTATATCTTTTTAGATCCTCGGTCCGGCTTTTCTTTCCGAACACCAAACTGAGCATCAGGGGCTACTGTCTATGCGGTAATATTTTTACATATCTTAAATACATACCTCGAAGCCTGTTAGAAGGCTGGCACAGGCTTCTGTCAGCCCGCTCTTGACGGACTGAACCTTCTGGATCACCGCACTCATAATAGTGCGGTGCTCCTCGTCGATGGAGGCGCCGTTAAGCACCTCCAGCAAATTATCCGGTGCCTCCGGTTGGACGGAGGTCACTGGCATTGTAGGCTTGCCCTTCTTACTAGGGGGGCGCCCGCCGGATTCTGGAACCACTGAAGGTTTCGCTGCGGTGTCCGGTCCATGGCCGGACTTAGATCCCTCTGGGGTTTCATCCCCTTTGCGCCTAGAGTCCGGGAGGTCGCCTTGCGGCGCCTCCAGGACCACCTCCTCCTGGCTTAGCCCCTTTGGGGATTCCACCTCGGCATCATCCGCAGGGCGAGGGGAGGTAGCAGTCGGGAGTGAAAGACTACTCACATCCGACAAATCCAGGGAGCCGCTCGATGAAGCATCGAGCCAGGCCTTGGGTGGACTGCATGATTATATTCGGCATCGGAAGATACTGTGCAATAAAGGAACGCCATGAGTCATTATGGTATCCGGATACTTACGATTTTGCCAGGGGCTTGGCCCTGGATGGCCACTCCTCTCCGCCGTCGTCGGCGCTGGTGGAGTAGTCCGGAAGAAGGGTTTTTCCCTTCTTGGACCCTCCGGCCTCCCCAATTGGGGCGGCCTTCCTTTTCTTTCCTCCCCCCGTTGGAGGGGGAGAGGCTTCTTCATCCTCCTCATCTTCGGCGCAGGAGTGCGCTTCGGGGTCGTCTGGGCGATGAATCTGACACCACCAGGCGCCGGGAACTCTTTCGGGTTCCCGTGGCCTTCTTCTTGGCCTTCTTCTCCGGCACCACGTGTGGTGCCGGGACCAGCAGCTTCGCCAAGCATGCATCTGCTGGGCCTTCGGGCAAAGGAGCCGGACAGTCAATCTGTTCGGACGTCTTTCTCCAGTCCTGTCAAAGGAGCGGGAGCTTAGATCCCGCGTAGAATCAAACTATGAAAAACAAGTATCCTGTAAAGGCTAAAACAAGCTTACCGCGCTGGCTTGGCGCTTCGCGCAGAATCCGCGATCCTCGGTAATGGGAGGGGGAACCTTGGAGCCCTTGAATAGCACCTTCCAGCGTCCTCATGTGTTGTGTCAAAGAGCCTGGACAGAGTTTGGTGCTGGGCCGGGTCGAACTCGCACAAGTTAAAAGCCCATCGTTGACACGGGAGGATCCGGCGGAAGAACATGACCTGGACTACGTTGACAAGTTTAACCTTCTTGTCCACCAGGTTTTGGACGTAGGTTTGGAGTCCGGTCACCTCTTCCGAATTACCCCATGACAGGCCCGTCTCTTTCCAAGTGGTGAGCCGTGTGGGGATGCCAGATCGGAATTTGGGGGCCGCTGCCCATTCAGGGTCACGCGGCTCGGTGATGTAGAACCACCCCGATTGCCACCCTTTGATGGTTTCCACAAAGGAACCCTCGAGCCATGTGATGTTGGGCATCTTGCCCACCATGGCGCCTCCGCACTCCGCTTGCCGGCCTCCCACTACCTTCGGCTTGACATTGAAGGTCTTTAGCCATAAGCCGAAGTGGGGCTTGATGCGGAGGAAGACCTCGCACACGACGATAAACGTCGAGATGTTGAGAATGAAGTTCGGGGCCAGATCGTGGAAATCCAGGCCATAGTAGAACATGATCCCCCGGACAAATGGGTGGAGGGGGAAGCCCAGTCCACGGAGGAAATGGGGGAGGAACACCACCCTCTCATGGGGCCTGGGGGTGGGGATGAGCTGCCCCTTGTCTGGAAGCCGGTGCGCAATGTCGTTGGACAAGTATCCGGCTTTCCTCAACTTTTTGATGTGCCCCTCCGTGACGGAGGAGGCCATCCACCTGCCTCCCTCTCCGAACATCGCTGGAGGAGGTTGAGGTGGGAAGTGCGGACTTGGGCGCTGGAGCTCGAGTGCGCCAAGATGGATAAGTAAAGGAGGAAAAAGGCGTAGATGGAAAAGGTGGATCCTTATCCCCTTATATGGGCGGACAAAACTATGTACCCCCACCAGCCTGGTAAAACTCGCTTATCTTCCAAGCGTCGTGATTAATGGCACAGTTGGGTTACCCACACCCGTATTGATGAGAATCCCGAAATAAGGGGACACGATCTCTGCTTTGACAAGACGTGCCAAGGAAACTGCCTCGCTAAACGTGCTGAGGAGGGACAGTAAAACGATTCGAATGAAGGACTTGGCCGTGGCGTGATGACACGCTGCGGAATATGTCAGCAGACTAGATTTGTGCAAATATTATTCTCTCTACGGTGGTATGTGGAACTTGTTTTGCAGAGCCGGACACTATCCTTGTGTTCAAAATCTTCTATGAAGTATTCGGAGGAGGAACCCGCCTTGAAATGCCGAAGACAATCAACGCGCCGGACTCGTCGTCATTGAAGCCTGGTTCAGGGGCTACTGAGGGAGTCCTGGATTAGGGGGTGTCCGGATGACCGGACTATAACCTTTGGCCGGACTCCTGGACTATGAAGATACAAGATTGAAGACTTCGTCCCGTGTCCGGATGGGACTTTCCTTGGCGTGGAAGGCAAGCTTGGCGATACGGATATGTAGATCTCCTCCCATTTTAACCGACTCTGTGTAACCCTAGCCCTCTCCGGTGTCTATATAAACCGGAGGGTTTTAGTCTGTAGGACGAACAACAATCATACCATAGGCTAGCTTCTAGGGTTTAGCCTCTCTGATCTCGTGGTAGATCTACTCTTGTACTACCCATATCATCAATATTAATCAAGCAGGAGTAGGGTTTTACCTCCATCGAGAGGGCCCGAACCTGGGTAAAAACATCGTGTCCCCTGTCTCGTGTTACCATCCGCCTAGACACACAGTTCGGGACCCCCTACCCGAGATCCGCCGGTTTTGACACCGACATCCATCTTCTTCTCCATCTCCGACGAGATCCGCCGCCACCTTGCCCGTTGACTTTTCCGCGAGGTGAAATTTTGCCCAAGTCCTTTCTCTGTGTTAATTTTATTACTCTGTTCATCATGCTATAACTCCTCGCATATAGCTCCGTTTCATGCATATGATATATCAAAATGTTCATCATGAGATTCTCTTCATTTCATTACATTGTGCCATGCTTTTTTGAGTCCATCTTGATGCCCTAATCATTGTTACAAGAGTGCTATATAATGTTGACTATTGTCTGTTAACAGAACTTGCTGTTTTGTCTTTTTCATTGCATTTTGTGTGTGCATCCTATGAGCATGAGCTCTACATGTGTTTTGAACTACATCATGCCATATGTACTGTGGTGCCACAATGTATTTTTGTGAGTCTTGTAGTGAGTTCATCGAGCTCGTGAAGTAGGGTACTTGTTGTTACTGTTTTGCTAGTCTGAATCTGCTATATCATGATGCTATGTAAACCTGCTGCTACAAGTCATTCTATGCATAATATGGAGATGTTCACTAAGGATATTTTCTTATACATGTCATGCTATATCCATACATGCCCCTTGTTGCATTTATAGCCTGCTGTAGCTTGTTGTAATCTTGCTCTCAAATTGCTAAATAATGTTGTTGTCAGCCTGTTAACATTAAGTTCAGTTTTGCCATGTGTTTTGCTAGTGATACATGCACCCTATTAACTTTCTCTTGCCATGCTTAGCTTCATAAACATGTATTATTACTATTGGTTACCTTGTCATGCCATGTTTTGTTCTGTGGTGAGTGGTACAAGCTCACCAACATGCCTACTTATTGTTGTTCCTGCCATGTCTGAATCTGTCATATCAGTTGCCATGTTTGCATGGATCCTACCATGTTTTCTGTTGATCTTTGGAATTAGTTCAGTAAGGGAGTTTTGTTCTTTGTCTTTATTATTAGCATGCCATGCCTTTTTGTGCCATGTTAAGTTCTTGTAGCATGTTGTTTGATAGCTCTAATCATTGCAACCTGATGTTATTTCTGCTAAGTCTGTAAACTGTTATTATTTGCAATCTTGCCATGTCCTTTTGAGCATGTTATAGTGTTTTCTCGAGATAGCTGAGTGTTCATGTTTTGTCATGCTTTACCTGTACTCCATGTCCATGCCTTTTGTTCTTATGTTGAGGTGCTGTAGCATATAGTTTTGATGCTTGCTAGATGCCTAGTTGCTGTTTTGGACAGCTTGTCCTTTAAACTTGTATAGAGTGTATGTGTTGAACCGTTGCTCCGTTTTGAGTGTGCTCTATATGAAACTTGCTTGATTTTGCATGAAGTTTCATATTATCATGTTGCATCCATGTTCTGAGAATGTTTGCTTGATGTTTGTATGCAATTTGCATCTATGCCATGTTTAACTTGTTTTGCTCATATCTTCTAGGTCGTAGCTCCGAATTAAATGAACTTTATATGTAACTTGACTAGAATTTCATGTAGATCATCTTGGTGCATCTTAACTCGATGTTTAACAACTTGAACATAAGGTTTATTCAGTTCTGGACTAATTTCTAAATTTGCATATGAGGACTTACCGGAATTGTTATATGTTGTTTCCGGCCTCATTTAACCTTGCTTTGATGTGTTGTTCTTGTATGCATCATCTCTTGCCATGAGTAGCTTCATGTAGCCTTGTCATGCATCATACTTGGTTGTGCGTCATGCCTTTCTATGTGTTGTGTGTTTACCTTGTTGTTTGCTTCATTCCGGTTGTGCTCCTTCTCGTTAGTTCTTGTTTCGTTGCAATCGTGAGGATTCGTTCGTCTACACTTGGTTCGGCTTCATCCGTTCGTCTTCTTCATGGACTCGTTCTTCTTCCTAGCAGGATTTCCGGCAAGATGACCGTCACCTTGGATCTCACTACTATCATTGCTATGCTAGTTGCTTCGTTCTATCTCTATGTTGCGCTTCCAATCACTTGTTCTTCAAGCCTTCCCAAATTGCCATGTCAACCTCTAACCTTTTCACCCTTCCTAGCAAACCGTTGCTTGGCTATGTTACCGATGTTGCGTAGCCCCTCTTATAGCGTTGTTAGTTGTAGGTGAAGTTGATGATTGCTCCATGGTGGATAGGGTTATGTTGGGATATCACAATATCTCTTATTTAATTAATGCATCTATATACTTGGTAAAGGGTGGAAGACTCGGCCTTATGCCTAGTGTTTTGTTCCACTCTTGCCGCCCTAGTTTCTGTCAAACCGGTGTTTTGTTCCCGGATTTTGCGTTCCTTACGCGGTTGGGTGATTTATGGGACCCCCTTGATAGTTCGCTTTGAATAAAACTCCTCCAACAAGGCCCCACCTTGGTTTTACCATTTGCCTCACCACCACCTACTTTTCCCTTGGGAGTCGCTCTCTCGAGGGTCATCCTTTTTCAGCCCCCCCCCCCCAGGCCAATGCTTCTCTAAGTGTTGGTCCGAACTAGAGCCACTTGCAGCGCCACCTCGGGGAAACTTGAGGGCTAGTTTTAGTTGTACATAGTGTTCATCCAGTGTTGCCCTGAGAACGAGATATGTGCAGCTCCTATCGGGATGTCGGCGCATCGGGCGGTCTTGCTGGAATTGTTTTACCATTGTCGAAATGTCTTGTAAACCGTGATTCCAAGATTGATCGGGTCTTCCTGGGAGAAGGAATATCCTTCGTTGACCGTGAGAGCTTGTGATGGGCTAAGTTGGGACACCCATGCAGGGTATAAACTTTGAGAGCCGTGCTCGCGGTTATGTGGCAGATGGGAATCTGTTAATGTCCGGTTGTAGATAACTTGACACCTGATTCGAATTAAAACGCATCAACCGTGTGTGTAGCCGTGATGGTCTCTTTTCAAGGGAGTCCGGGAAGTGAACACGGTTTTGGGTTATGTTTGACGTAAGTAGGAGTTTAGGATCTCCTCTTGATCATTGGTAGCTTCACGACCGTTCCGTTGCTTCTCTTCTCGCTCTTATTTGCGTATGTTAGCCACCATATCATGCTTAGCCGCTGCTGCAACCCCACCACTTTACCCCTTCCTTTCCCATTAAGCTTTGCTAGTCTTGATACCCATGGTAATGGGATTGCTGAGTCCTCGTGGCTCACAGATTACTACAACAACAGTTGTAGGTACAGGTTATGCGATGATCATGACGCGAGAGCAATGTTTGCTTGTTTTGGAGTTCTTCTTCTGCTTCTTCTTCGATCAGGGGATAGGTTCCAGGTCGGCAACCTAGGCTAGCAGGGTGGTTTTCGTTTGAGATTCTGTTTGTGTTTCATCCATAGTCGGATGATGATCTTATGTATGATGTATTGATGTATTCTTGCGGCATTTGTATGCCTCTTGTATGTATCCCCATCTATTATGTAATGTTGATGTAATGATATGCACCTTGCAAAAGCGTCTCCAATATGCGCTTCTATCTTTGGTGGGACCTTCGAGTTCCTTTAGGATAGGGTCGCATATTGGGCGTGACAAGTTGGTATCAGAGCCTCGACCGACCTTAGGAGCCCCCCTTGTTTGATCGTGTAGTTTGGCCGTTGTTGAGTCTAGAAGAAAACAGTTTTTAGAGTCTAGTTATATCGGAGAGTAGGAATTCTTTTTACTCCTCAGCCCCTTCGTTGCTCTGGTGAGGAATCTTGACGTAGGTGTATTGAATTACTCCTCTTCCCTTTTCAAACTTTCTTTAGGATCACGCAGTTGGTCTTTCCGATCGTTGGTTCTCAGCTCTTTTCATCCGGTGCATTTTCTCGTGAAGTCGATTCGACCTCCTTGTTCTCGCAAGATCAATCCTTAGTTGTTTTCTTTTCCCACCCGCCCACCCTTTTTTCATCTCGGAGCCGGAGTCTGTAATCGAGTATTCATCCTACTCCTGTGAAGCCTTTGCTTTCTTTCAACCGGTGTTTTCGTTTCAAGAGGTTTGTCGGTTCCCCCTTCCTAGTTGTCTTTGTTTTTCCGCCATCCCACCCTCTTTTTCCTGGAGCCCGAGTCTGTTTCAAGCATCAATTTCATTCGTGTGGAGCCTCTTCAGTCTTTCGCCAATTGTTTCAACCGGTGAATTCTCGTTTTGTTCGAAATTCTTCATCTCTTTTTCTTCTCCGGTGGACTCAATTCAAGTTATTCAGGTTGATCATATTCTTTTCCTTGGATCAAGTGTTTCCCCTGCTCGTTCGCCTGTCGCCATTCAATCATTCCGGAGTTTGGAAGACATCTCAGGAGATTCGTTTGTGTTCGAATTAATTCGAGGTTGTCACCTCATTCAAATATTTCAATTGTTCCGGTGCATCATCTATCTCTTCAACAATCCTTTCCAATGGTGTTATCTCTTCAGTGGGCCCTAACCCACAGGTCTTTTCCCAGGATGTTACCTGACTCTTCTAATTCCCCCGGAGCTATTCTCAAATTCTTCTCAAAGTGTGACATAAGAATGGATTCCATCAGTCACATGCCTTTTCAAGATCGATTTCAATTCTTTTCATTGTTGGCTCAACCTTTTCGCTTTTCATTCTACCGGAGTACCTCAGTAATTTTGGTGGTGTTTCTCATTGGCATTTGAAGACCGAAGAAGAGTTTTTCCTCTAAATCTTGCCCGTTCTCTAGAAGACTCGCGGTTCTAGTTTCATGCTATCATCGCGAATTATTCCATTTGTCAGATATTCTTTTCTTACCCATCCGGAGTATGTCAGGAGTTGTTTTTCCATTTCTTTTCACCAGAGGCCATCGTTCCAGAAGAATTCTTTGTCCTCACATTTCAGCTACTGTTATCCAATTATCCCGGTGCTTCGTTCAAGTGCTCTTCATTCAGTTCGAATTCTTCCCTTTCCCTTGTATCTAAATCCCCTCTAGCATATTGGTTCTCCTAATTCTTCTCGGTGATTCATTCTCTTTCATCAGTCATTTTTGAATTCTTACGGTGGTTCGTTCAAGATTCTTTTTCCTTGATTAGCATATCAATCCATTTGTTCTTTTGAATACTACCGATGGTTCATGAAGACTTTCTCAAGTTTTGTGCTATACCCTCCCTTAATCCTTTTCAACAAGAATAAGTTGCATGCCAAATCTGGTTGTCATCAATTAAATTTGATGAGGATAAGCATAACATAATTCTTATTCTTATTTCATCATCGTCAAGTAATTCTTTCCTTCGGAGTTTATTCTCGATGAATAAATTCTAGTTCCAAGTGTTCTCCATCTTTTCTTTTCCGGAGTTCAAAATTTTCCTCGGCCATCTCGTCGGAACCTCCACCTAAATCACCGCAAGGCTCATCTTATTCTTTCTTCCTTCATTCTATCTCATCATCCTTTTGTCACCGGAGTTCTTCATGGTGGTTCTTCATGATTTAATTCATTCTTCAAGAGTTCATCAAGAATTTTGTTGGTGGAGTTCAAGTATCTTTTCTTCTCACGTCTCGACGTGCAATTAATTCTCCGTATTCTTTTGAAGTGGAGTTTTGCATTTCTTCGTTCTCCTTGCTTTTTCATTAATTTTTTGATTGTGGTCGGTTATCACCTCATAATTTTGAGATGTTATCCATAAGTCCATGACAAGCTTATTCTTTTTGTTGTTGAATTTTCTCAACAACTCCGTTCAATCTTTTCTTCTAAGGTTGCTTTCTATTTCATTCGTGGAAGAAGATGTCGTCTTCTTCTCCGTTCGTTTTGTTCAACCCTTTCACTTCTTCTGGAGGCGTTGTGTCATCCCTCTCGTCAAGTATCATTCCAACTTCTTAAGTTCATGTTCTGTTCTTTCCTTTGTTCAGCCGGAGTGCTGCATAAATTCCTTCGTTATTATTTCTTTTTTCTAGCTTGTTCAAACCGGACTGCTTTCAGAGTCTACCTTCTTCGTTGAGCTTTTGATTCCCGTCGTATTTGTCATTCCTCTTTTCTACCTGAGTGATCTCAACTTTGTTCATTTTTCCCTCTTGCGTTCTTGGTTCACCTCATCCTCTTTTCCTCCCCGTCTCGGTCCTAAGATCTTTGGACGAGATCTCTTGTTAGTAGAGGAGAGTTGTAACGCCTCGGATTCGATGCGCCAGGTGTCTTCCGTTTATTCGTCGTTGTTTCCATGTCATTTGCTTGCGTGTTGCTTTTTGCCATGTCATCATCTGCATTTCATCTGCATGTTTTTCAAAACTTGCATCCGTTCGGGTTCCCCCGGTTCTCTCCGTTGTCCGTTCTGAGCCCAACCACACTCGCACGCGCCCGTTGGCCCCTCTCAGACTTTGTTTCGTGAGCGGGAGAAAAACGTTGTCGGAATGCGCCGAGATTTGTCGAGTGGCCTTGGTATAGCACCGATAGACCGCCCGTCAAATTTCGTTCCATTTGGAGGTCGTTTGATGCCCCAATGGTTAACCGCGCAGCCCGAAGCCCCTCTCTCTTTGCAGCCCATCCCCTCTTCACCACAGCCCATGAGCCCATCCTAACCCCCTTCACGCTCTCAGTCGTTCGATCACGATCGTGTGGACGAAAACCGCACCTCATTTGGAGTCTCCTACCTCCCTCTACCTATAAATAAGCCTTCCCCCGTCAAAATCTCGGATGAAATAGACCCCTAACCCTAGCCCATCTCCTCCCACCGCGCCGGACATGTCCGCCACCTCCGGACGAATCGCCGCCGCCGCCGCCTGCAGCCAACGGGGGCCTGCCACGTGGCGGGTCCGCCGCCCCTGCGCCGCCGGCCCGCCTGGCCCGTCGCCGGCCCCCGCAGCCCATCCGTC
>NC_057813.1:50627452-50638494 GCF_018294505.1 Triticum aestivum
GCCGACGCCCCGCTCCGATGGTCGCCGCCGCCTGCTTCCGTCGGCCATCTCCTCCGAACGCCGCCGCCAACCGTCGCTCCTCCGCGCCGCCCGCGCCAGCTCCGGACGGATCCCGCCAGATCCGGTCCGGCCCGGCCTGGCCGACGTCCTCCCCGACCCTTCGGCCATCTTCTTCTCCATCTCCGGCGAGATCCACCGCCACCTCGCCCGTTGACTTTTCCGCGAGGTGAAATTTCGCCTGTCTTTTCTCTGTGTTAATTTTATTGCTCTATTCATCATGCTATAACTCCTCGCATATAGCTCTGTTTCGTGCATACAATATATCAAAATGTTCACCATGAGATGCTCTTCATTTCATTCCATTGTTCCATCCTTGTTGGAGTCCATCTTGATGCCCTAATCATTGTTGCAAGAGTTCTATATGATGTTGGCTGCTGTCTGTTAACAGAACTTGTTGTTTTGTCTTTTTCATTGCATTTTGTGTGTGTATCTTATGAGCATGAGATCTACATGTGTTTTGAACTACATCATTCCATCTTTACTTTGGTTACATCCATGTATTTTTGTGAGTCTTGTAGTGAGTTCATCGAGCTCGTGAAGTAGGGTACTTGTTACTGTTTTGCTAGTCTGAATCTGCTATATCATGATGCTATGTAAACCTCCTGCTACAAGTCATTCTATGCATAATATGGATATGTTCACTAAGGATGTTTTGTTATAAATGTCATGCTCTATCCATCGATTCCCCTGGTTACATTTATATCCTGTTGTAGCTTGTCGTAATCTTGCTCTCAAATTGCTAAATAATGTTACTGTCAGCCTGTTAACATTAAGTTCAGTTGTGCCATGTGTTTTGCTAGTGATCCATGCACCCTATGAACTTGCTCTTGCCATACTTAGCTTAATAAACATGTATTCTTACTGTTGGTTACCTTTTAATGCCATGTATTGTTTTGTGGTGAGTGGTACAAGCTCACCAACATGCCTACTTATTGTTGTCCGTGCCATGTCTGAATCTGTCATATCATTTGTCATATTTGCATGGATCCTACCATGTTTTCTATTGATCTTTGGAATTAGTTCAGTAAGGAAGTTTTGTTCTTTGTCTTTAGTATTATCATTCCATGCCTTTTTGTGCTATGTTAAGTTCCTGTAGCATGTTGTTTGATAACTCTAAACATTGCAACCTGATGTTATTTCTGCTAAGTCTGTAAACTGTTATTATTTGCAATCTTGCCATGTCCTTTTGAGCATGTTATAGTGTTTTCTGGAGATAGCTCAGTGTTCATGTTTTGTCATGATTTACCTGTACTCCATATCCATGCCTTTTGTTCTTATGTTAAGGTGCTGTAGCATATAGTTTTGATGCTTGCTAGATGCCTAGTTGCTGTTTTGGACAGCTTGTCCTTTAAACTTGTATAGAGTGTATGTGTTGAACCGTTGCTCCGTTTTGAGTGTGCTCTATATGAAACTTGCTTGATTTTGCATGAAGTTTCATATTATCATGTTGCATCCATGTTTTGAGACTGTT
This sequence comes from Triticum aestivum, assembly GCF_018294505.1. Taxonomy (NCBI): domain Eukaryota; kingdom Viridiplantae; phylum Streptophyta; class Magnoliopsida; order Poales; family Poaceae; genus Triticum; species Triticum aestivum. Next base: position 50,628,984 of record NC_057813.1, read on the forward strand.
TGCTTGATGTTTGTATGCATTTTGCATCTATGCCATGTTTCACTTGTTTTGCTCATATCTTCTAGGTCGTAGCTCCGAATTAAATGAACTTTATATTTAACTTGACTAGAATTTCATGTAGATCATCTTGGTGCATCTTAACTTGTTGTTTAACAATTTGAACATAAGGTTTATTCAGTTCTGGACCAATTTCTAAATTTGCATATGAGGACTTACCGGAATTGTTATATGTTGTTGCCGACCTCATTTAACCTTGCTTTGATGTGTTGTTCTTGTATGCATCATCTCTTGCCATGAGTAGCTTCATGTAGCCTTGTCATGCATCATACTTGGTTGTGCGTCATGCCTTTCTATGTGTTGTGTGTTTACCTTGTTGTTTGCTTCTTTTCGGTTGTGCTCCTTCTCGTTAGTTCCTATTTCATTGCGATCGTGAGGATTCGTTCGTCTATGCTTGGTTCGGCTTCATCCGTTCGTCTTCTTCATGGACTCGTTCTCCTTCCTAGCGGGATTTCAGGCAAGATGACCGTCACCTTGGATCTCACTACTATCATTGCTATGCTAGTTGCTTCGTTCTATCTCTATATGCGCTTCCTATCATGTGTTCTTCAAGCCTTCCCAAATTGCCATGTCAGCCTCTAACCTTTTCACCCTTCCTAGCAAACCATTGCTTGGCTATGTTACCATTGTTGCTCAGCCCCTCTTATAGCGTTGTTAGTTGTAGGTGAAGTTGAAGATTGCTCCATGGTGAACAGGGTTATGTTGGGATATCACAATATCTCTTATTTAATTAATGCATCTATATACTTGGTAAAGGGTGGAAGACTCGGCCTTATGCCTAGTGTTTTGTTCCACTCTTGCCTCCCTAGTTTCCGTCATACCGGTGTTTTGTTCCCGGATTTTGCGTTCCTTACGCGGTTGGGTGATTTATGGGACCCCCTTGACAGTTCGCTTTGAATAAAACTCCTCCAGCAAGGCCCAACCTTGGTTTTACCATTTGCCTCACCACCACCTACTTTTCCCTTGGGAGTCGCTCTCTCGAGGGTCATCCTTATTCAGCCCCCCCCCCGGGACAATGCTTCTCTAAGTGTTGGTCCGAACTAGAGCCACTTGCAGCGCCACCTCGGGGAAACTTGAGGGCTGGTTTTAGTTGTACGTAGTGTTCATCCGGTGTTTCCCTGAGAACAAGATATGTGCAGCTCCTGTCAGGATGTCGGCGCATCGGGCGGCCTTGCTGGACTTGTTTTACCATTGTCAAAATGTCTTGTAAACCGGGATTCCGAGACTGATTGGGTCTTCCTGGGAGAAGGAATATCCTTCGTTGACCGTGAGAGCTTGTGATGGGCTAAGTTGGGACACCCATGCAGGGTATAAACTTTCGAGAGCCGTGCCCGCGGTTATGTGGCAGATGGGAATTTGTTAATGTCCGGTTGTAGATAACTTGACACCTGATTCGAATTAAAACGCATCAACCGCGTGTGTAGCCGTGATGGTCTCTTTTCGGCAGAGTCCGGGAAGTGAACACGGTTTTGGGTTATGTTTGACGTAAGTAGGAGTTCAGGATCACCTCTTGATCATTGGTAGCTTCACGACCGTTCCGTTGCTTCTCTTCTCGCTCTTATTTACGTATGTTAACCACCATATCATGCTTAGCCGCTGCTGCAACCCCACCACTTTACCCCTTCCTTTCCCATTAAGCTTTGCCAGTCTTGATACCCATGGTAATGGGATTGCTGAGTCCTCGTGGCTCACAGATTACTACAACAACAGTTGCAGGTACAGGTTATGCGATGATCATGACGCGAGAGGGATGTTTGCTTGTTTTGGAGTTCTTCTTCTGCTTCTTCTTCGATCAGGGGATAGGTTCCTGGTCGGCAGCCTGGGCTAGCAGGGTGGTTGTCGTCTGAGTTTCTGTTTGTGTTTCATCCGTAGTCGGATGATGATCTTATGTATGATGTATTGATGTATTCTTGCGACATTTGTATGCCTCTTGTATGTATCCCCATCTATTATGTAATGTTGATGTAATGATATCCACCTTGCAAAAGCGTCTCCAATATGCGCTTCTATCCTTGGTGGGACCTTCGAGTTCCTTTAGGATAGGGTCGCATATTGGGCGTAACAAAGGGGACACGATCTCTGCTTTGACAAGACGTGCCAAGAAAACCGCACCTTGGAATATGGAGCGGCAGGGTAAAAAACGGTTCCAATAATGACCCCGCGGTGACGTGATGTCACACTATGAAAAGTGGTCAGCGGATTGGACTTGTGAAATATTATACTCTCTACGGTTGTGCGTGGGATTTGTTTTGTAGAGCCGGACACGTTTTCTTCTTCCGAAGACTAATGTGGAGTATTCGGAGAAGGAACCCGCCTTGCAATGCCGACGACAATCTGCGCGCCAGACTCATCGTCATTGAAGCCTGGTTCAGGGGCTACTTAGGGAGTCCTGGATTAAGGGGTCCTCGGACGGCCGGACTATTGGACTATGAAGATACAAGACAGAAGACTTCTTCCCGTGTCCGGATGGGACTCTCCTTTGCGTGGATAGCAAGCTTGGTGATTCGGATATGTAGATTCCTTTCTTTATAACCGACTTTGTGCAACCCTAGCCTCCTCCGGTGTCTATATAAACCGGAGGGTTTAGTCCGTAGAGGCAATCATAATCACATAGGCTAGACTTCTAGGGTTTTAGCCATTACGACCTCGTGGTAGATCAACTCTTGTAATACTCATATTCTTCAAGATCAATCAAGGAGGAAGTAGGGTATTACCTCCATAGAGAGGGCCCGAACCTGGGTAAACATTGTGTCCCTCGCCTCCTGTTACCATTAGCCTTAGACACACAGTTCGGGACCCCCTACCCGAGATCCGCCAGTTTTGACACCGAAGCGGGACTTAGAGTTAAAGGGATGGCAGGGGCAGCGGCAAGCACGGCGATGGGGGAGATATAGACGGGAGGGCGGGTCAGCGAATCAGCGATAGCTGCAGGAGGCGGAGGAAGGCGGTTAGGCCTGGGTAGACTGCGGGGTAGGAGAAACCGTCGGGGCAGAGGAAGAAGAAAGAAAGGAAGAGGAAGAAGAAGAATAGTGCACACTTGACGATCGTTGGATTGCTCGTAAGGTTGAAAGAAAAAATGACTGGCGCTATGCTTTTTTCAGGCACTTGGCGTATAATTGGTCCCTAATCGTTTAACTTGATCCGATACAAAGAATGTGGCGGTGACAATGCGAAAACACTTGTACCCTATCGTAACAGTGAAGGGCCAGAAACGGGTAGGGTAAATATCTCAAAGGATCAGGGCGGCCAAGTACCCAAAAATTACGTTAAGGACATTTGGATCCTAAAAACATGATCCAGTAGATGATGTGTCTTCAAGGTCATGTTTGGCTGCCTTGCAGCAACAGTGCCTGCATTTCATCCCCATCTCAACTCAGTCCTGGTTGAACAAAAACAGGGAACAAACTAACATTTGCATGTTGTTTGGTTGTCTGCATTGCATCAGTGAGCACTTTATGGCCGGGTGCTTGGTTGCCTGCATATGTGCTTAAGAGCCGAGCAGATACAAACCATGGCTGTTTGGCGGCATACACATTTGTGTTCTGCTCACCCATTCAAATGTGGTGGCCTTACCACCACATTAGTAGCACAACAGCAGACGCAAACTGATAGAAGGCAAACAATGCAAACAAAAGATTAAGAGGCTATAGTACTATACTATGGCCATCGTTAAAGACAGCAGGGGCATCCCATGCCCTCTGCTTCACGCCAGGGTGTTGATCCTCGCCAAAATATTAATATGTTCACAGCACAAGTTCACCATCACCAACAACACAAACTACTAACACTACTAACAATTCCATATTGTTGTGCTAAAAAATCCGACCGTTAGACACGTATCGGTTGGACATTGACTGAGTGGTCATGTCCAAAATGGTCTTTCCCAGGAAGACCTCAGCTATAAATAGCCCACCTTATCCAGCGTGCATGAAGAAAAGCAATACACGAGGCCATTTACCAAAGTCCGATGTCGACTCACCTCTTTGTAGAAAGATTCATCAGTGAACTGGATGGCCTGAGAAGGATCACAGTACCGCCATGCCGAGGAGATGCGCTCATGTGATCAACACATCAAATGCTTGGAAGCCTCCTCTGAATGGCCACACGAAGATTTATGTACTCCTTCCGTTTCTAAATATTTGTCTTTTTGAGATTTCAAATGGACTACCACATACGGATGTATGTAGACATATTTTAGAGTGTAGATTCACTCATTTTACTCCGTATGTAGTCACTTGTTGAAATCTCTAGAAAGACAATTATTTAGGAACGGAGGTAGTAGATGGCAGACTATCTCATGATGGTCGTGTGGGTGCAGCTGCTGCAGTGTGCAGAGATGAATAAGGCAATTACCTCGGATCTTCAGCGATCGTTCTACCCAGAGTGAATAATCCAGCAAGCCTTGAAGCCTTAGCATGTCATGAGACCTTGGCACTAGCTGCTTGATTTGTCTTTTGAGTCATTCGGTGATTGCGTGCGATTACAAACCGATTGTGGACGACATAAAAAAAGGGTTAGGAGGTCCGCATATGACAATAGTGAAGGAGATAAATATAAGGAGAACAAGTTTTGTTAGCTACGATTTTATGTTCAAAGGCCAAGCTTCGAACGGCACACAATCTTGTAAAATTTTCTGTTTTGCTTCCTCAGGGTCGCCACTTATGGCTTCTACATCCACATGACCCCTTTGTATCCCTGTGAATTTTGCTTTAAATTAATAAAGTGTGGGGATTGCTCAAAAAAAAATCTACCTACGCGGGAAATAGGGATTGCCTAGCTTTTTCTTTTCAGATTGCCCCGCTTTGTTCTCTTGCTCACGGTCTCAGTCACGCCAGCTCTTGTGTACGTGGCTGTGAGTCGAACCCTTCTGAGTGTGCGTGTGTTTGTTCTCTCCACCTATCAATGAAATGATACCACAAGTCTTGTGTGTGTTCTCACTTAGAAGAAGAAACTGAATTATCAAAAAAAAAAAAAACTTAGAAGAAACTGAGTAGGAAATCATACAAACAAACAAACAGATAGACATGAACAGATGCTGCACAAGTTTGAATCACCAAACTCCAGCTCACAAAACGAAAGGGATGCACACAACGCCAACAAAAAGGAGCAGAGCATTATGAAAACTCTGTATATCTACTACCGACTCTTTCCCTGTACGAAGATGATCGCCGCACATCCGGCCTGATACAACTGACGAGGCAGGGCAACGTCTCGTCAAGCCTGCCGCAATTCAACTTGATCGACGACAATCTACCGGAGCCGGTGGATCGAAAAGAGGAGCATCCCAGGTGAACTGAGGTGGAGCGTAGGCGACGGATGTCCGACTGGCGACGCAACGAGCCAGTGCTTGCGCCTGCCGCACATAGAGCCAATGATGAGGTAGTCCATGGAAGCTCCTTCAGGAAGGTGGTGCCTGTGAGCTTCACGAAGGAGACTATTGTGTGCCTGCACAGAGGGCAAGATATGGAGCCGGGCACCCCGCGGGTACACGTCGAGCTGCTGGTGGTGGAGCACAGATAGAGTGCACATTTGGTGCAGAACTCATGGTCACAACCTATTAAAACATAGTAAATCCATATGAAAATGGATAAGATGAGGTACAACTATTCAGCATGAGGATTAGTCTGTTGGTACCTTCTGCAGCTACTGTGCATTCCATCTCCAAACATATCACACATGGATCATGGCAACTACTAGATGATGCCGAGGTTTTTCTCCATCCGCATTCCCTGTGAACGATCAAATATGAGTTGATCTGTAAATGGGGAATTGTTTCTCTGTTCTTTGTTAACTGGAAATGCGCCTCGGGAAAAATTTGGAAGCCCAGCGATATAAAGTCCAAATTTTCTCATTCTCAATAATCTGCGTCTGTTAAGGTGCAAATTATCCTTGAATAGGCATCTACGCTCCGAGACATGGTGACCTTACTTACGTCCTCTGTTCAATTAAGTAAATGATTGTGGCTTTGTGCACAAGGTTGGTACATGAGTACAGATGCTTGATACTTTGGACAAATTTCAATTCTATTTCAAAACTTGATAGGTTTGATGAACTAGGAATTTAAGACGTGACGAAATGATAACAGCATGTACATAGTCTGTCTGGTATTTGAACTCACCGAGCGATTTTGACAATGCTCATCAGTGGAAGAGATAGATATGGTGACGGAAGAATTAGTAGTCTCCCTTCTGGCAGTTTGCTTAGGACGCCTTCAGCACCGGTTTTGTGCCATGAACGAGCCACCATCAAAGGACTCAACCTTCAAGGAAACAGCATTGGAAAACAGTGAACCACACGGAAATTGTTTTCTAACGAGGCATAAGCATAAGTCGAATGCCGGCTATAAATCCAGACCGGCATATGACATCACAATGGACATAAGCACAAAATGCAGCCAACTGGTTTTAGCATTTGAATTCAGCGAAGGAAAATGGATTTATTTAGGCAGACACTAGTCACAGATAATTAGCATTTACCATAGTTAGCTTAGAAATTCTGATAATAGAGCCCAAAAAGAAGCGTGAAATTTATCCAAGCGACATCAGTAAATATATCAGCATGTGGCAATTGTAAAGTAACAACCTTTTCTCAGATTTTCAATCATTGTGAAGTGTACAAACAAATACTTCTAGAATAGAAACATGGAATTCCCTAGGCATACCCGTTAGCATTTTCAGCTCCCATGTGTGCTCCTGCTGCAATGAGAAGCTGTTTTACGGCAATCAGTAAACGGGAATTGGACAATTACTTGATATTTTATGGAAGGGAGAATTCAATGCATACTTGGCAGCATACAGCACTTCCTCCACAAGCTGCATAGTGAAGGGCCGTGCTTCCTGAACCTGCAATTTTAGGGAATTGTTAATATATGAACATGTAAAGAAGTTCAGAATATTTCCCCTTGTTCTGCACATTTGATGTGAGAAGTAACGGTCAAGTTCCTGAACAATAACTACTTGAATTCAGTTAAACATCTAACATTCTGTGTACAGTTTTATGTTTTTTTACCCTGTTCAGTTTTTACCTATGAGATCAATAGTTGAGCCATCGTTGACTGTGACCTCAGAGACAGAGGCTCCAAGGTCTAACAGCAATTGCAAGCTCTCAGCATGCCCGTGAAGAGCTGCCAAGTGAAGAGGGGTGACACCTCCATCTGACTTTGCATTAACTAGTCTCTGGAGATTTCTGGGAAGCAAAGGAAAATGGATATTTATTTACTAGTTATCGGAAGATGCCAACATAAACGATAAAAAAAAAGATGCCAACATAGATGAACGTCAGAATTTGGCATACGCTGCGTCAAAAGCTTCCTTATTTGTTTCACCCGTGGCTGTTCCGCGCATGATGCTCCAAAAATCCGGCAAACTAGGCACGTAATCAGCCGCAATAAGCCGGATGCACCGGGTATGACCTTTCAGGGCGGCAAAATGAATTGCTGTTGCACCACTAAAACAATCTTTTTTGTGAATCTAAGATTAAAAATACATATCACTTGCATCAGTACAAATTACAGCCCAGTTTAACACAAAAACAAGTTCTTCTTTGCGATCACAAAAAGATACAAAAAATTTGATATTCACTTACATTAGCTTTAAAAAGAACTAGGATCTGTACAACTTTCCAATGACCATATAGACAAGCTTGCATCAGAGCAGTCTGCACGGAAATTATTGCGTTTAGAGCTGGTACCAGAACAAAGAAATATTCTCTTTCACAATAGAACAGAAATAGAAAGAACATAATGAGGTGACATCAAATCACCCCTTCAAGAATGTTCCAATAGGATTTTTTTTATTATCTACAAGTCAACTAAGAGAAAGTAGTACTCCCTCTGTCCCATAATATAAGAACGTTTTTGAAACTACACTAGTGTCAAAAACGTTCTTATATTATGGGACAGAGGGAGTAACATTTTGCAGCTTACTTCCATCTACTTGAAACAACTGATATATCCTTTTCTAAGACCAGAGCGACCTCAGATATATGGGAAATGCATATACTTGTAAGATTGCAACTAGACAGTTCTCGGTAATATATTAAAATAAAATAATTTGGGGAAAATTATGGTCAATCCATTTCTGTATACCGAGTAAGAAGTATTCTCTACAAATATTCAAAAGTAATAACACATACTATGGGTCATCAAGAATTGGATACCAAGGCAATGATGAACAAGGTGGGAGATAAAAAAAAAAGGGGGCTCACCTGTCCTCTGCAGTTCCTAAGGTTGATATCAACGCCAGATTCTATTAGCAGGGAAACAATCTACCAGGAAGATGAAATTACTTATCAATCGATAACGAACACACATACATTAATTAACAAAAGTAGCTAAAAATAATTGTAAACTGATAACGAAAGAGATGTGTGGAGTGAATCACCTCGTGGTGGCCCTTTGCCGCCGAGTAATGGAGGGGTGTGTTTCGGATACCGAATGTCGAGTATCGTGCAAGCCGGGGGTTAAGCTCCAATAGGGCCCTAGCCTCCTGGATGTCTCCATCCCTCGCGGCAGAGACGAGCCGCTCACCGGTAGCTGAGCAGCCAAATGAGTCACCCATCATACCTAGGAGTCCCATGGTGCTTCTACCTATTAATGCACAATCTTAGTGCCACTTACTAAGGACTCGCCATATATTGAGTTTAATCACTTGAGCACGCTATGAAGTCATACGATTCTGAAGCCAAGGGTATGAGTGTACCAAGAATGGAAAGCTGGCCTGTATGTAGAGTAAATTGCCCCCCAAATTGATATGGTAGGGGAATTCAACCACATGGACACTCTACAGGGAACTGATTCAGGAAAAGGGGAAACTAAGCCACCTGTCCACTTCGGGAAGCACCAAAATGGCATAGCATAACCCTAGGCATTTGTACACTAATATAGTGAAGGATCCACATTAAGGGCTCAATAAGTTAGTAACTGGATCACTAGGTCACCCCTATAAGAAGACAGTGGGCATAAATGGCAGCAATGTTGCCTCACCTTCAGGAAAAATAAACCTCAAATTGACACAATAAGCAGGAAACCTAAACCGAGGTGGCATCCCTCTGCAAGAAAGTAGCCTCAGATGATCCAACAGGGTAATACTACTCTGACCAACTGGGCACCCCACATGGATTAAAGAGTACAAACAGCATCTTCCTTTAGGAACCTACCACAAATTGACTCAACACTCAAAAGAGCTGGAATAAAACCAAGGGTGCCATCTTTACACAAGACAATGTCCACAATTGAACCAAGAAACGGTGGGTAAAACGCCCTCTATCTTACTACAATTATTATTAGTTTCCTAATAATTAATAATCGAGTTATTGGCAGGCACAGTAATAATGGCGAAACAGTACTAGGAGAAACCGGTCGCTGTCCCCTGTCCTTCTCAGGACAGCGGCTCCATTGCTCCAAGGAGGACTAGCACAACCACCAGCATCGGCATTGAGCTCACGGATTGACTTT